>NC_085139.1:264493324-264535642 GCF_024139115.2 Armigeres subalbatus
CTAGAAGAAGGTATTGCATGAAGGTGGTGAAGAGTGATTTATGTAATATTAACAAGTTCTATAAAATGTAATCGAGCAGCCTTTTTTTGGCGCTTGTCTGCTGGAAATGAGAAGCAAGCAAAAGTGTTTTTATCAAAGTTAAGTTTGCCAACTTGATGTGTATAAATCGCTGTGTTGGATGGTTACATTAAAGTAGGCGTTTTTCACAGTTTTGGAAAAGAATACACTCAGTCAAATTATATAAAATGTATACAAATTGCTCGAAAAAGTTCTCCCATATTAAGCTCATTTCATTTTCTTCAAATTACGCAAAATACATCAAGCATTTCTGTGGGTAGAGAACCATGCACCCATTGCATCGAATGAGGCCGCTTTTATTCGAAAATTAGGCAGCCAAAAGCAGATAATGTTGAATTTAGTTGTTTAAGAAAACATTTCCATGTCCAAACAAAACGCACAACGTCCCCAGGAAAAATTAAGCAAATCTGTCTCTGCTGACCGCGCGACTTGACGCTTGGGTCGTCAATCAGCGGTCCGGTCACATCAATCGCACCACACGACAACGAGACGACGTGACTGGCCGCGGTGGTGGTTTCAGTTTGGTCATAAATCAGTGGAAAATTCTCTTCAACCGTCCACCACAGCAGGTTCCTCCAACTCACCCGTTTACTTCATTAGCGTCCGTGCATTCTGCCAGGTTATCGGAGGAGAGAATGGTACCAAAAAAGTCAACGTTGACATAATATCGCCAGGGCCTTCTTCTTTGAGGGACAATTCAACCTGCAGGCAAGAGCTTAATTTCTAGCTTCGATGTGACCTGACGGGCCAAAAATCTGTCAGCGGTAAAAGCTAATTAGCCGCGGTGGATATCATTGTCGAGTGTCACGACATGCCAGAGTGGATGCGGTGGAATTATTGTTTGCGTTTGTTATTTATAACAATGAAAATTAAGCGAAGCAATTTTTCGATTTTGAAACCAAATATTGACACATAAACCGAAATATGACAATGAATCAAACTCATTGTATAAGTAGATCTGACTTGAACCTGTTTCTGAAACTCGATTATGCATATGCACAACATGTGATAGATTTAGTTCGGAAAAGGTATTGGAGGGTACCCGCCCCTTCAGTGGGCTTTGATCCCACGACACCAGTACGCTAGACAGGTGCTTTCCCTACTAAGCTACGAAGGACCTCCGTCGTCCTCCGCAGCTTAGCGGGTACTGATGAAATCAAATTCCCACCACCGAGCCACCAGCCTAATTGAATCTACCGGCTACATATTCTCGATGTATACTTTCGGCAGCTCACGAATGAGTTCAATAAGGACGCGGCCAAGTCTCAGGCGGTTAGGAAAGGAGGGAAGTTATGGGCAGTTAATGTTAGTGGGCAGTTATTATAGCGACCGAGAATACCTCTACATAACCACAATATCACGTTAAAGAAGTTTTGTTTTTGGGTAGGGTAGATAAACAGAAACATAGATCGAGGACTTACCAAGGAAAATGATCTATAGTCTATGCCACGTTTTTATGTAACAGGAACGATCCTACTTGTAAGATAGAATCGGCCACCAGATTCATGACCCAGATAATTGTTCATGATTCGACACGCGACTTGCATCATTGCATGATTTTTACGTGTTCTTCTCTGTTGGAAACATCGAATTAACTTTCTTTGCTTAAAAATAAGATAATAAATCCATATGTAATAACTTAAAATACGCAACTTTTGTAGCGAAGTTATTTTCCGGTGAGTGAGCACAGAACGAAGTGAGCTTCGCTTGAGAAAGAACGCATTTTTTCTTCTCGCCTCAAGAATTGATTTTTCCTAGTTTGAAGTTAATGAATATTAATATCTTATCTTCTTCTTCTTCTTGGCATTACATCCCCACTCTGGGATAGAGCCGCCTCGCTGCTTAGTGTTCATTAAGCACTTCCACAGTTATTAACTGCGAGGTTTCTAAGCCAGGTTACCATTTTGCGTATATCATGAGGCTAGAGATGATACTTTTATGCCTAGGAAGTCGAGACAATTTCCAACTGAAAATTTCCTAGACGGCACCGGGAATCGAACCCAGCCACCTTCAGCATGGTCTTGCTTTGTAGCCGCGCGTCTTACCGCACGGCTAAGGAGGGCCCCATTAATACCTTATACCTATTGAAAATAAATTAAATCAAAATTAGATCAATATACATCAAATTGGATAAACTAGCTCTTAGCTGAGGAACTGAATCGGTGAATGACTCGGAGCTCTTCCTTGTATTCCTGAACAGCGGAAGTCAGAACCGAATGGTATGGTATATTGCGCCAGTATAGGAGAACCACAGAGAAACAGACGTCTCACTTCGTTTTACATCTATCGTTTTGATAAAAAAAAACCAGTCAATTTAAATTCTAGTAGGTGGTCGAACCGCCACTCAGAGCGCTGCAGTAAAAATAATAACGTAGGGTATCTGTTCCCATGTCCATCTCAGCCCCTATATCCATCTCATTCGGTACTTATCTAATTTAAATTAAGCATACCAGTCAAAATAATCACTGATCGAAACAAAAAAACCAATTAGGCACATTTTTACAGGTTCAAATTACATTTTTTCTAACAAATATGAGCGAGAATCACATTTCCAAACCGTAATTTTTAATAAAAAGTCGATCATCTTTCATGTAGGATGAAAATCTTACCTTCATAAAAAGTTATTCGACTTACTAGTCAATCCGTACTAGTGCAATTCCACTTGACACCACTGAACTTTTTCACATTTTTATAATTTATTCACAATACTTTCCTCGAAAAACCACCACGCACAACATACTTCGAAGTATAAATTCACGAATTTACTAATTTTTAGTTAAAAAATAGCCACATAATGCTTGAAAACTATGAGATGAATTTTGTTATCGAAGAAAATCTGTTTTGTTCGTATATGCATCTCATTTTACTATTTTCCTAGCAGCACAGAGGTGCCAGTTCTCAAGGCTATGGTACGGTACCAGAGAAAAAAAATAACGTGATACGCTGTGTATAACGATGATATTTTGTTAAATTTAGATTTGAATATTTTTCTCAAACACTAGAAGCACATAATCATAAGCTTTTTGACATAATTTCGCTCAAAATGTATGCGGTCAATTTCGAAGTAAATTATATGCATAGTTAATTTTTTAACTTTGGCATCACGGCCAGCATGCTTGCGCGGCATCACGATGCGCATGCGCAAACTGTCAATGTGTGCGAGCTTGTTGAGAATAGACATATTTGTGAATTACTTTGCGCAATTTGTTGTTGTCGGTTTTTCCTTTGGAATAAAATAAAAATAATAATACCTAACGAGCTGACTTGAGTACAAACGTATTTTTTGCCTTTCTCGTATACAAAGTATACGTAAAGGCTATATGTTCGCTCCAAAAACGAACTTTTGATAGGAGTCCCGGAGACCCATAGTGTTATATACCGATCGACTCAGCTCTACGAATTGAGGTGATGTCTGTGTGTGCGTGTGTGTTTTTTTTCTTCCTAAACAATGGAGGGGGAATCTGCTCAACAGACATCCTGGGTTGACCAGGAAGTGCTGGGTTAGGGGCCACCTCCAATGAGGGAGGCAGGACTGCATCCCCGACCAGCTAAACCGTTTCCATTGCCGCCAAGCCCATCGTCCCTTCGGTACAACCAGAAAGTAATGCTTCAAAGGGGGGCCAGTGCATGGCGCACCCTCGAGGTTAGCTGCGTGTCCTTGCAGCATCGAACATCGTGACTCGCTTTTTTAGAAGAACACTATGGTATCGTGCCAGCGTATTGCCGGCTTTCCAGGTGGCCTTACCACGCCCTATGTCCTCGGAAGGTGGGCAGGGTCGACTTCGCGCCTGCTTCCCTCTGCACGACTGGTATCAAGAATGATGATGCCGCGTGCACCCCAAATTGACCTTTCTGCGATAGGGCCTATTCGCCAGCACACAGAGGGACTTGCCGACGCGGTGCCTACGCCTGCCCCAGCCTTGACGAGGACCCCTTTCCGTCCTCGGGCTCGGAACCCGCCCGGTTGACCGACGCCGCGAATGCGACGATACCATGTTGTACTTCACGCGGCCACTTGTTCGATAAAAGGATCGAGTTCGACCACAGGGCACCGGTATGACCCATGAAGCCGACTCCGAACCCTTGGACCACCTCTTATTTGCGCCTGAACTAGCCATTCCTCGAGTCCACGCGCCACCTTCTGTGTAGCTCCGAGACGATTTGGACGATAGCCGATAAAACGGCGTTCCAGCCAACTTCATCTTTACACATCCTCCGGACTAGGTTGTCCGGGGTAGTGTCCAGACCACATGTGGCATGCATGTGGTCGCGCATTGTGCGAAAACGCGGGCACACGAACAACACGTGTTCCGCCGTTTCCTCTAAACCTACGCACACCGGACACTCGGGCGAGGCCGAGTGTCCGAACCGGTGTAGGTACTGTCTGAAGCAACCATGGCCTGTAAGGACCTGGGTCAGGTGGAAAGTGATTTCCCCATGGCGCCTCTTGACCCACGTACCTATCTCCGGTATCAACCTATGTGTCCATCTACCCTTAGTGGAACTGTCCCACGCACGCTGCCGTTTGACCATTGAGGCCAACCTGACAGTCCTACGGATGCCTCTCGTGCCGCGCATTTCGAAGCACTCTATGTCTTCACCGATAACGATGTCAATAGGCATCATACCGGTGATGACGCAAAGTGCATCGTGCGACACGGTACGGTACGCGCTCGCAACTCTTAGGCACATGAGCCTATACGTACTTTCTAACTTCGTTTTGTAGCAGTTAATACGCAGGGCCGTGCCCCAAGCTGGCCCCCCATACCTCAGTATGGACAGAGCAACGCTAGCCAGAAGCTTGCGCTTGCTTGCATAAACCGCAGAGCTATTGGACATCATCTGGGACAATGCCGCTATAGCTGTGCACACTTAAAATAAATCGCCGAATTCGGTAAAATTTTACCGAAATCTCAACAGCAGAACTGTTCGGTAAATCATTTTACTGATTTTCGGTGATTTTGACAGTTGCACAATGGAAAAAATTACAAAAAATCTGTAAAATAAATTACCGAACAGTTCTGCTGTTGAGATTTCGGTAAAATTTACCGAATACGGTGAAATGAGTTAAGTGTGTGGAGGCACGCTTGCAGGCGTAATTGACGTGGCTACCAAAGGTGAGCTTATCGTCGATCATTACCCCCAAGAGCTTGATGGAGCGTTCAGAGGTGACCGTGCAGTTGCCTGCCCTTATCACCGCTTGTTGCTCCAACTTTCGGTTGTTAACAACAACCACCTCAGTCTTGTGGTGAGCCAGTTCTAACTTCCTGGAACTCATCCACTCCTCCACAATTGCGATCGAGTGGGCTGCAGTCAACTCCACCTCTTCGATCTATTCGCCGTAGACCTCCAGCGTAATATCGTCAGCGAAGCCGACGATTGCCACGCCCACCGGGAACTTCATCCTCAAGACACCGTCGTACATGACGTTCCATAGCACCGGACCCAGTATGGAACCTTGCGGAACCCCTGAGGTTATGTCAACGCACTTCCGACCCGCCTCCGTGTCGTATACCAGTACTCGATTCTGGAAGTAGCTTCCGAGAATCTTGTACAGGTACTCGGGAATTCCAAGACGCAGGAGCGCATCTGCAATAGCTGCCCAACTGGCACTATTGAAAGCATTCCTCACGTCGAGAGTCACTACTGCACAATAGCGAACTCCCCTCCTCTTACGCTGGATAGCTATCTCCGCGGATTTGGTAACCGACAAGATAGCGTCTACGGTCGACTTACCCTTTCGGAAGCCAAACTGGTTGCTCGATAGACCATCCGCACCCTCCGTGCGTATCAACAACCTGTTGAGGATAATCTTCTCGAGCACCTTCCCCGCCGTATCAAGCAGGTATATTGGTCTATATGCCGACGGATCCCCGGTGGTTTTCCCGCTTTTGGCAATAGGACCAAGCTCTGCCTTTTCCATGCTTCAGGGAAGACTCCCTCGTCCAGGCATCTCTGCATAACAGATCTGAACATCTCGGGAGCCTCGGCAATGGCCGCTTTGATGGCCAGGTTCGGAATACCATCCGGTCCTGGCGCCTTACCTACACTAAGGGACTGTGCAATCCCCGCAAGTTCCGCCACCGTTACTCTTCCCTCGTCGGCCACCCTGGCCCGTGGCAGCTCCACAAAGGGAGGCCAGGGACTTGGGTCGTGACGTGGGAAGAGCCCCGCGATGATCCTCTCCAGCATCTCTGGAGCCGCTCTGTAGGGGCCATCGCCCCACGTGTCTTGGCCATTACGACCCTATAGGCGTCACCCCATGGATTCGCGTTGGCACTTTGACACAGGCCCTCGAAGCAACTGTGTGCGTGTGTGTGTATGTGTGTGTGTATGTGTGTGCGCAAAATAATCTCACTCATTTTTCAGGCACTTATCCTTAACAAGTTGCATTCAACGCGGAATCTTGTCCCATTGTTTCGTATTGAAAATTGGCCCAATCGGACTATGGGCTTCGGAATTATGGCCAAAATATATTTTTTTATAGGAAAAATTCTCACTCACTTTTTAGGCACTTACTCTTAGCTGATTTACTCGCAACATGTTTCATTCGACGTAGAATTTTGTTCGACGTAGAAGATTGTTTCGTATTGAAAATTGGCCCAATTGGATTATGGGTATCGAAGCTATGGCCAAAATTGATTTTTTTACATAAGAAACACGTACAAAATTCTCACTCATTTTTCAGGCACTTATCTTTAACTTTAATTTTCTCGCAACAAGTTGCATTCGACGCAGAATCTTGTCCCATTGTTTCGTATAGAAAATTGGCGGAATCGGATAATATGCTACTAAAGCATAATGCCATTTTTGTTGGTCAAATAGCATCATTCAAATGGATAAGACAACTATTTGAAATCGATCACTGTTCCATTCCCAGACTTGTACCAAAGCTCAAAGAAGAGCTTATTAACCTGGCTCCATTCGCAACCATGAACGTATCGAAAGCAACGCGAACTTTGAGTAACTCTGTTGCCAAAGGTATAGAGTTTTACGTAAAATCTAAGGAGCTTTCACAGGAGGCAAAAGGAACAGCAAGCTTTGTAGGATTTTTCGACAATTTGTTTGATTGCTTCAATTCAAAAGGATCCCAAAATGAAAGAAAGGTAAATTACAATAGTTTTGTAAGGAATTAATTCTAAATTATCGATCTGGAAAATATTCGAATGTTATCAACTATGTACAATACTATAATTTGAATATTTTCTACATTTACTCTGATTTCGCTCTAATAAACAGTACAATGTTTTTATACAGGCGTATCGTAACGCGATCATGAATGATTCTTGTCATTGGGGATTTCTTTCACAAAAGACACTTGTTTCAACATTAAGCAGGTATTAGTCGAATACTGTGAAACGCTTAACTAACAACTAACATGTAATTGATTTATTTAATTAAGTCTTGTTCTGATTTCAATTTCAAGGCGATTCGATACTCGAAAGAGTTGACTGCAAAACAACGTCCCCCGAATTTTGTTTACGGGTTCGTCAGGAATATCTACTACGCCGTACAATGGCTATGGGACAAGTTGAACAACGAATTTGGCTACGAGAATTTTTCAACAAACCATCTTTGCCAAGATCCCAACGAAAATTTGTTCTCAGAAGTAAGGCGTCGATGTGGCCGAAATGATTCACCTAATGCTCAGACCGCATCGTGCTTTCGTGCTGTGCGGTTCTTTCTCTCTTTGCGGAAGGAAGTTTTTAATACTACCCGAAGCTATTTTAATTTCAACGGTGCTTCTTAGCGCTATTTGTACCCATTGATCCCGTTACGATCTTTGCAAGGACCCGTGCCTTCGTTTTACGTTGGACCCGTTTGCGGAAGTAAAATTCCGACAAGCGGTGGTAATCCTGCAGGGACACCGTTCTGGGAAAAAACCTCTTAGAAGGTCACGTCTCCACATGAGTATTAACAAAAACAAGAGGAAGGGGAAGTCTCTGAATTCTCCACTTCCTTCAAAGAAACAAGGTTTCAAGACCGTCCTGCCCAAGCGCGGAAAAAATAGAAGGAAGCTGGAGACTTCAGATATTCCTTCTAAATCTAATGTTGACATTGTTTCTTCTCCTATCGAACTGAGCAATCAGTTCGATTTGATTAATGATGAAATTGAGCAAATCGAATCTACCTTTAGCCCAGGTGATTCGATTCATGCGAAGAAACAAAGGATTCCGCCAATTGTGGTATCTGTTGCCGAGTTTTCTGGCTTTCGGAATGAAATCTTGAGTAACCTTCAGGGATCAAGGTTTCATTTCAGATTGCTAGGAAGGGTGACTGCCGCGTTTTGCCGGGATCCTTTGACGATCGCAAACGTCTTCTTCACTATTTAACTGAGAAGCGCCATAAATTCTTCACATACGACGACAAAACTGAACGATTGTTCAAAGTCGTCTTGTAAGGTCTCCCCAGTGATGACAAATCACTGGATGAGATTAAAATTGAAATTTCTCAATTACTTGGATTTTACCAGTCCAAGTAATTAAGATGAAAAAGAAATCCCATTCTGGTACTTCCCAGAGGGCATTTCTCAAGAATTTTATTTAGTTCATTTTAACAAAAGTGAACTAAATAATATGAAAAGTTGGAAAAGGCCTGTATTATGTCTCATGTCCGTGTTACATGGGAACATTTCCGCAGGCCTGGGGAAATTTCCAAAACCCTACCCAGTGCCGTAAGTGCCAAAAGTGGGGTCATGGAACCAAACATTGTCACATGGATGCTAAATGCATGATTTGTGGTGGAACCTCTCACGCCAAGGACGCATGTCCTGTGAGAGAAGATTCCAATAAATTTAAATGTGCAAATTGTGGGGCAATCATAAATCCAATTTCTGGGAATGCCCTTCACGCAAAAAGTTTTGAATTCCCGTGCAAAATTGATGACGGGAAATTCCAATCGGATCCCAGATTCGACGGGTAGAAATTTTTCAAACGCTCAAATTTCGAAACCGGTTACCGGTCGAGCAATTCATACCCACCACAATTCACAAACAAATTTTGCCGCTCGTCAACAGGTAGCAAGCACTTCAGTAAATTCCAATTTTTCGAATGTACCTACGTATGCAAACATCGCTGCTGGTAGACAAAATTTCTCTTCTCAAAATGAGGTTTATACCCATGTCCTAACGGAAAATAACGGTCATGTTGCCGATTCAGGTAGCATGACTGCTTCCGATTTTGAGTTTTTAACTGAACAATTGCATCACATGATTGATGCAATGTTCAAAGCAAATACCATTCCTGAAGCTGTTCAGGTCGGTATAAAGTACACACAAAAAATTGTTATCGGACTCCGTTTCAATGGATCCAAATAATTGTGTGAAAGTTCTAAATTGGAATGCCCGCTCTCTAAAGGGTAAGGAAGATGAATTATTCAACTTCCTTTTATAACATATTGCATATTGCCATTATAACTGAAACGTATTTAAAACCAGGACTCTCCATTAAAAGAGATCCAAACTATTTTATCTACAGAAATGATCGTCTTGACAGCGCCTGTGGTGGGGTCGCCATTGTCATTAATAGACGTATCAAACATAAATTATTTTCTTCGTTTGAAACCAAAGTTTTTGAAACCTTGGGAGTTTCTGTTGAAACAAATTTTGGACAATTTTCCTTCATTGCAGCCTACTTGCCTTTTCAATGCAATGGGCAGCAAAAGAATTTGCTGAAAGCTGATCTTCAAATTCTGACTCGCAACAAATCAAAATTCTTCGTAATTGGTGACTTCAATGCCAAACACCGTTCATGGAATAATGCTCAAAGCAATTCCAATGGTAAAATTTTATTTGAAGATTGTTCTGCGGGATATTATACTATTCAATATCCCAATGGACCAACTTGTTTTTCTTCCAGTCGAAATCCTTCTACAATTGATTTAGTTTTAACGGATTCAAGTCAGCTGTGTGGCCAATTGGTAACTCATGCTGACTTTGACTCTGATCACCTTCCTGTGACATTTGAAATCTCACAAGAAGCCATTTATAATCCAATCAGCTCTACTTTTAATTATCATAGAGCTGATTGGGATTCTATAAAACGTATATCGATAGGAATTTTGATGTTGATATTCCTCTCGATACCAAAAGTGATATTGATAATGCTCTCGTATCTTTGACAAATTTAATTGTCGAAGCCAGAGGCATTGCAATTCCTAAATGTGAAATTAAATTCAACTCCATTATTATTGACGACGATCTTCAGCTACTGATTCGTCTTAAAATGTGAGAAGAAGGCAATACCAAAGAACTCGCGATCCCGCGTTGAAAGTTATTTGGCGAGATTTGCAAAATGAAATTAAAAACGTTTCGCTATTCTGAGAAATACCAACTTTGAGAATAATGTCTCGAAGTTGGATCCCAGTTCGAAACCCTTTTGGAAATTAACAAAATTCTTAAAAACCTCAAAAGCCAATTCCAGCGCTTAAAGAGGGAAATAAAATTTTATTAACAAATGGCGAAAAGGCTCAAAAACTTGCTCAGCAGTTCGAGAGTGCCCATAATTTTAGTCTAGGTCTCACTAGTTCAATTGAGGATCAGGTTACACGAAGCATCGAAGACATTCTCAACCAAGATAATGTTTTTGACCCTTCGTTGGGAACTAATTTGGATGAAGTGAGATCTATTACTAGAAAATTTAAAAATATGAAAGCCCCGGGTGATGATGGTATTTTCTACATACTTATCAAAAAACTTCCTGAGAGCTCTTTATCCTTTTTGGTTAATTTATTTAACAAATGTTTTCAATTGGCATACTTCCCAGATAAATGGAAATACGGCAAAGTTGTTCCAATTTTGAAGCCGGACAAAAATCCAGCTGAGGCTTCTAGTTATCGCCCAATCAGTTTGCTTTCTTCAATAAGCAAACTGTTTGAAAAGATTATTTTAAATAGAATGATGGTTCATATTAATGACAATTCTATTTTTGCTGATGAGCAATTTGGTTTTCGCCATGGGCATTCAACCACTCATCAGTTATTAAGAGTTACGAACTTAATTCGGCTCAACAAATCTGAAGGATATTCGACTGGAGTTGCTCTTCTTGATATAGAGAAAGCATTTGACAGTGTTTGGCATGAAGGTTTGATTGTAAAATTGATGAATTTTAATTTTCCTCTGTACATCATTAAACTGATCCAAAATTATTTATCAGATCGCTCACTGCAGGTAAACTATCAGAATACTAAATCTGATAGATTACCTGTAAGGGCTAGTGTCCCCAAGGCTGCATACTGGGGCCCATATTGTATAACATTTTTACTTCTGACTTACCTGATTTACCACCAGGGTGTCAAAAATCTTTGTTTGCAGATGACACGGGCCTTTCAGCCAAAGGGCGAAGCCTTCGTGTCATTTGTAGTAGATTGCAAAAAAGTTTGGATATTTTCTCCACTTACTTGCGAAAATGGAAAATTTCCCCGAATGCTTCCAAAACTCAGCTTATAATTTTCCCACATAAGCTGAGAGCTTCTTATTTGAAACCTTCTAGCAGACATTTTGTCACTATGAATGGGGTTCCAATTAATTGGTCTATGAAGCTAAATATTTAGGACTTCTGCTAGATCAAAATTAACTTTTAAAAATCACATTGAAGGCCTTCAAGCCAAATGTAACAAATATATTAAGTGTCTATATCCACTTATAAACAGAAAATCAAAACTTTGTCTTAAGAACAAACTTTTGATTTACAAACAAATTTTAGACCTGCCATGTTGTATGCTGTGCCAATATGGACTAGTTGCTGCAATACCAGAAAGAAGGCACTCCAGAGGATTCAAAATAAAATTTTGAAAATGATTCTGAAGTTGCCTCCGTGGTATAGTACCAATGAACTTCATAGAATTTCTAATATTGAGACATTGCAACAAATGTCCAACAAAATAATTTCAATTTTAGACAAAAATCGTTGCAATCTTCTATTGCAACGATTAACTCCTGTACCATTAGTATAAAACAGGTTAAGTTTAGTTTAAGTTGAAAACATTGTAATTCCTACATGGTTCAATTCAACCAGAGGAAAAAATTCTAACTGCCAGAGGCAATTGAAATGTATCAATAATAACTAAAAGCGTAACATAGCAAATAAGGATGATAGTGTTAAGAAAACACGGAACACCTAGTCTAAGAGATGAATGCATGTATTAGATAATTAGCAAATAAAATTAGTTAAAAAAAAAAAAAAAAAAAAAATTCACCTAATGCTGTTCAATTTGCAGCAGCATTGAAAAGTGCGGCAATCGCTGCGAACGAGAAAATACAAGGAAGCAATTGTGAATCCGACAATGCCGTACCACTATGTGACTTCAATGATATGGAATTAGAAGATCTTTGGGAAATGGAGGAATACTCGCCGCATTTCAAATACAAACTTTAGTGGTCGTACTAAAATCTGCAAATTCTAACTTCACCAATAAGGAACTCAACGGCCTTACCTATATTTTAGGAGCGGCTGTTGTAAAGCTATTATCACACAGTAAGTGTCGACAACGTTTGACTACTGATCGAGAGAATCAGGATAAAAACGATCGAGTATATTGCTTCAGCACATTAGAAAAATGCCTCTTGCTATCCAAGCACGTTATTATTCGAAATAGGACTACAGGCATTTACCGCATACAAGCAAAAATTTAGGAAATTCCTATATCAAAATCGACGCAATGGTAAAACACGTCTAAAGCAATACATTATTTACGATAATTTCTGTGATGAGAT
Organism: Armigeres subalbatus; assembly: GCF_024139115.2. NCBI lineage: Eukaryota > Metazoa > Arthropoda > Insecta > Diptera > Culicidae > Armigeres > Armigeres subalbatus. The sequence goes on from NC_085139.1 coordinate 264,506,115, forward strand.
GTGTCAGAAATGCTTCGAAACGATTTTAGATAAGATTTTTAACACATTCATTCAAGGATTTTTAAGGGAAGTAAAACTATCTCTGCGTATGAAACAAAAGGCTAAGCGTGATGGAAAGCGCAATCGAAAAGCTGTTCGTATGAATTTACCTAAATAGATGAAAGTGTAACACCTACAATTTGCACCGTCCGTTATGAAAGTCATTATAACTGGTTGGTCGCAAGAAAAAAAAACATAATATACCTACAAATACTTTTCTCCATCATCACATTTTTTCTGAATCACCCTACGCCTTTATTTACAATTCACGATCAGGCTCACCGATCTCTTAAAATGCCACGGCATCAGCAATATTTTACACAATTTAGAAAACCTCGAGCTTTGCCGTGGTACTTGTAATTGATGATTTTTCACAGGATATAAATTTTCGGATACACCCATACCCTCCTGATTGTGGAATATGCGTCGAGTAGTCAACAAAAATAATTCCACTTCTTTGCAACCATAATTTATTGTCAAACAACAAGCACCGGTGCAATTGAAATCACAATGATGATTTTTACAGAAAACACTCTAGCTTAATTCATAGTACGGGAACATCCAGTATAATTGAACGGTTGCGGCAACACATCACTTTCACAATCAGTTACAGCTATCGGTTCTGTCGACTGGGCTGATCCCCACTTCAATTAGCAGTCTCTGTTACATTCCAGATTTTTATGCATCGAGAGTGAGAGAGCTACTTGCCGAAGACGCTGTTAAGGTACACCGGGGCAAGTTGAAATGCGGGGTAAGTTGAAACGGAAGCTGTAATTCAGATAGGAAATGACCGAATGCTCTGATAATTTTTCTTAACAAACTACTCGCCTAAACGCACCTTCTGACTGCCATTCCCGAAAGATTGCAGCTTTCAAAAGCAATCCTTCCATTGTTTATTTTCGCCCTTCGAAAATCCAAACCAACTATTTGACGTGCCAATGAAACTGGTCTCAAAACGATGTTTGTAACAGTTTTTTCATCAAATTTTCACGGTAGGTAATCATTCAATGTTAAATAAGCCTAATGATTATGAAAAATCGATGAAAGACCCGTTTTAATTTTTGTATTTTGGTTGTTTGATATTGCTCTGCATGTTCAACTCAACGGGGCAAATAGAAATGCGTGGTGCGGGGCAAGTTAAAACAACGATTCAAAACGTCACCCTCGCGATTAAAAGTTTTTTTTTTTCAGAATTCAACATGGTCCGTAAATACATATATTCGAAAAACATAAATTTATAAAAACATGCAAACTTCTGAACATAAATTCAATAAATTTCCGCCCATTCCGTAATGAATGCAACCCTCCCACAATCTCCACTAGAATGAAAAGGGGTCATGTTAAAAATGCAGTTTTGAGATTCTTAATCTACTGAGCACTGACCCATAGAAAAATAAAACATAGAGTATGTAAACATTTCGTTAACTCCACCTTTCACTTCCCCAGTTGCCTATTTCTCTAATCGAAGAGTTTATGAGAGATATGATGGCTGGTTAATTAATGTGCATTTATGAAGAAGCCACAACCGAATTAATCAACTGCGCAATATACAAGTGAACCAAATAATGAAGCATTCTTAACAGTAATCCGAGTGGTCACCAGCAGGAGGAAATCAATTTAATAAATTTTCAGCGTAGTGCGTTCTCTAGAATTTGGTTTCTGAAAATACACTTGTGACTCAGTTGTACACTGCCCTTGTTCGCATAAGAGTCCAATGTCATTTTCGCCGAAAGAAAAAAAAATCTAATGAATTGAAAAAAAAATTGGTATCTTTCCAAAAAATTGACATAATATTTTTTATTCGTAATGATCCGTGTTAATTGTCCCACAATTAAATGGACCATACTTAAGTTTATTTTTTGTGTAAAAGAGTACCTATCATAATCTGGAATCTGATTTTTATGAGAGATATTTATCAACATGAGACAACAAAAGTGGGATTTGTTTTCAAATTTCTAGAACAAAGCCTACTATTTGATGAGTTTTTCTTAATCAGGAGACAATTTTAAGCTAGTTAGTTTCTGAAGGAAAATCAAAATCGTCAAAAACTTACATGAGACTCTTATGCGAATCTTGGCAGTATTATAGTCACCTTTACAACCTCGTGCTTCTTGAGTCTCACTGAGTACATACATTTTGTTATTAATACGGCAAAATTAGCCTACGTCTGAATATAACGCAGTGTTTCAACTTGCCCCGATTCGCGGGGCAAATTGAAACGATGCATATAATAAAATAATTTAAATATAAAAAATATTTATAAAAAAGTTGCTCAGTTTGCTTATTTTTTATGTATAATATTTGGCCCGGACTAGCAAACACCGCAAACGGATTCAAAATATATCGAAGGGTGATTTTTTTACAGCACTTCTAATTTCAACTTTGAAAAAACCGTTTCAACTTACCCCGGTGTACCTTATTTCCGAAAATGGTAACGATTATTTACAATGTCACAAAATGCAAAATCTCATTCAACTTACCTTTTCTTGCTTTTCGAATATATTCACAAAAATCGATTCTGTAATCCATAATCCTAGCTCCTGGAAGTTGAGATATCCGCTGAGTAGACGATTAACTTTTTCGTCGGTACACTGTCCGGAAAATGGAAATAAGATCCCTAAAAACGCAAATGATCGACTATGTCGCGGCTCAAACAACATCCAATTGTTAAACAACAAATGAGTGTGTGTGCGTAACAGCAATAAGTTGACAGATAAAAAGGTGTAGTTTTCCAAAATGTCTTATTTGTTTTTGGAATAAAATATAATTGTTGCATTGCGCATTTCTGTATTACTTTCTATTTATTTTTGAATCTAATATTGCTAGGCGATAGCATAAAAGCAGTGTTACATGACACGGTTGTTGTTTTGTGTTAAATTACTCGTTATTTTAAGTAAGCACATTGAATATTTTTTCATCATACCAATTAGGTTCTATTAACGAAATCGTCTTGATATGCATATCTTTTTTAGGTGGTCAAGCGGCAAACAGATAGCGCTAGTGTTCTAACGTATATGAATTTGAATTAATTACAATGATTTTTAAGTAAATTTGTTCTAAGTGAGACGTCTGTTTCTCTGTGGGAGAACCTTCAAGCGTGCAGCAAATTTATCTTCAAAATAGAGATGGTCGGGTTTCGGGTTTTGGAAAATTAGAACAATGGCGGGCTCGGGTCGGGCACGGGTTAGTGAGATGATAAAATGTCGGGTCTGGGTCGGGTACGAGTTTAAGGAATAAAGCATTGAATTTGGATTGAATCCAAAAGAGAATGAGAGAATTTCTCACTCATCATCTCTGTATATATTTACGATATGGGTCATTCCATACCAAGTGACCGAACCACTTGTAATCGACTTCCACCGATTTTAATCAAATTTCGTGGATTTGTTTATCTACCGATTATATGTAAAAATCCAAATTTATTTGATGATTGGACAACCCCTCGGCAAATGGGAGCACCCCCCGTTTTTGATGATTTGTAAAAACCATATTTTTGAACAACTCATATCTCGGACAGTTTTTAAGCTACAAATAACTTCTTTTTATGCATTTTGAAGAGAATTCTTCAAACTTTTTGAGAAAAATATCGATTTTGAGTAGAAGTGTTGCCAACTCTATTGTTTTTGCGTTTTAAGTATAAAATCGTATTTTTCTGCCAATGAGTATATTTTTATTTGGAAAATAACACCAGCATCGTGTTCTCCAGAAAATTTTGTATAAGAAACACTCGAAACCCCAAGGTACTATGAGTCGTTCTCGAGTTATGGAGTTCCGAATATTATATGATTCATATGGAACTTATCAATCACATAAGATTTTGTTATGCATACCGAACCTTTGCCTTTTATGGAATTGCCAAGAATTCGAAGATTCGGCGGAAGAACACGGCGGAAGAACACGGACACTACAATTGTTTCCTTCAAATAAATTGTAAAACATGTAGCTTGAGCCTTTGAATAGAAAATAATGTACTTGGCAACTTAGTCACTTTGGAAGGAATAGCTTTTCTGTATTGTTGTAGAGCGTACTATTAAACTATTACTCACATAGATACTATATTATTGCACCTGCTATAGAAAGATTTTTTTAAATTTATAAAACATTTATTAGTTTCAAAAGCTCTCGGCTCATATGCCGTTGAGCGTTACGGAGCCGAAATCTTTATACTATTTTATTCTTACAAAATAACGTTAGATTAAGTGAACCGAAAGACTCGTGTTTTAATCTGGATTAGGGAATACAGTATCACAGTAGGGAAGGAGTTCTTGATGAAGTTCTTGGTTCATTACTGTTACTGGACATAGAAATGAAACAAGAATATCATCACCGTTAAACAAACATTTTCTTAAAAACAACAAAGGAAAGAAGACATACGAGAGGCAATTACGACAAAAGAAACGATATGGTTATCTAAAAAACCCTGATTAATTTACCTAACGGTAATGGTGCCTTTCTCGTGCATTATGGAAATAGTATTTTGACCATAACTTTTGAGCCCATAATTCCAACCAGTAAAATTTTAATAGGAAACAATGGGCCAGGATTTCCCGTAAAATGCAACATGGTGCGAACAAATCGATTAAGGGCAAGCCCCTAAATAGTGGATGAGACTTTTTTACGCACACACACATACATACACACACACAGACATCATCTCAATTCGTTGAGCTGAGTCGATTGGTATACAACACTATGGGTCTCCCGCCTTCTATAAAAAGATTGTTTTTGGAGTGAACATAAAGGTAAAAATAAATTAGCTCATAAGGAAGTAGTCTTTCACTATGTTATTGTGGAAAAATAATGTATGAAAAGGCAAATCATTATGTAAATGGTATTTGTACGTACAGAAGGAGAGGGTTAGTGATTTATGACAGGAGGTAAGAGGGTTGAAAATGGCGAAAAACGTTGGATGCAATTTTTAAACGTATTTTGTAGCTATATAAAAGGGAGAAGAAGACCTTAATGTCAATACTAGTCCACTAGAGCAGAATTATCCACGAATTTTTTTATCTTACTACTACTTTATCAAACCCACACTTCACAGCACGCAAATGTGATTTGACGATAGCCATGAGGTCGCTCTCACTCACCATGTAATCAAAAATTGTCAACTGTGTGTGTATGTTATCAAAGTATGAAAATAGTGGACAAATAACAAACATCATAAAAATGTTCTTCTTTGAGATAATGATTTTATTTGCTGAATTTTGAAAATAAATGGATAATATTTGCTGTTTAACGGCCAATATACTTTCGCTATATTTTTTACATTTTTTACTCCTAGAGAATTCAGATTTTCGTAAACCATGTGACATATTGCTTTAATTTTTAATAGTTGACCCTAAGGATGCCGAAAATCTCCAGAATCTGCAGAAGAAGGAGCCTTGCTGGAACGACGACCAAAATTGTTTATTCTACCAGAACTGCCAAACTACGTGTACGAATAATTCAACTAAATGTTATTTCAAAAATTTTAATCGTTTAGTGCTGAGGAACAAATTGTAGTTATTCAGATTAATTTTTAATGGAAAATTCTGGAAAGAGAAATGGTTTTTCCGTCTAACAAGGACAGCCCACCGAAGGGGCGGTTAACCTCAATACCTTTTCGAACTAAATCTATCACATGTTGTACATATGCATAATCGAGTTTCAGACATAGTAAGGACAGTTGACCAGATAGTGCTAGCAGAAACATTGATTTCTTGCATATGATTTCAACAATCAATCTTCAAAGCGTTGTAATATTTCCAGCAATGCTTATTCTTCAGCATCTCTCAGTATTGAGTCAGATGATTGAATTAACGATAAAATAAAGCCGCTAGGAGCAAAAATGCAAAAAATACATTTTTCCATACTAATCTCCATATAAATTTCAAACGCGATGCTGTAAGTGGGGAAGCAACCAATCGTGCTGTGTATGTGTGTTATGTATGTGTCAATGCGTATATGTGTGTATGTTCGGAAATCAGTAAAATGTTTACAGTGAAAAAAGGACTTTTCATTTTCAAAATCCTGTATCTCAAAATCGGAACAAAGTACCTCGGGGTTTTAAACTTTTCCAATGCAAAAATGGTCAAAGAACACGTTGGTGAGATTATTTCCTGAATAAAAATATACTCATTGGGTAAAAAATGCATTTTTCACACAAAGACTTAAAAATTGTTCATTTGGCAACACTGCACATCAACAAATTATTTTTTTATGAATTCCTTGAAAAATCTTTTTTCGAACGGTTACCTTTTTTTTTTTTCCTGTTGGGTATTTTAATCACTGCGACCATTTGTTAGATCTATTGTGATATATGCCCCATTTCATATAGCTTTGTCAAGTTGACGCATCATTGCTATGTAGAGCAATTGCATCACCTTGACTACCAGCGTCTTCCCAATACGGTATTATGGTTCTGATGAATCGCACTACCAAATTGGGACTTGTTCTCCAAACTTCAGAGGGTTCTATCAGCCCCCTGTTGAAGAACTGTAATCTTTTTCTAAAAATTGCCGGACAATGGCATAAAACATGGTTACCTTAGATTCATTATAGACCTCACAGTTCCAGAGATATGTACAAAATAATATGATGAGTTTCACACATTTGTCCGAAAAGGGGGATGGTCTTATTCATCGTGGGGAGGTCCAATCACCACGAAATTTTGGTTTTTGGGGTATAACCCATACATAAACAATTGGTCAAAATTTCATTCAATTCTAAGAAAGTCGATTGCACGTTTGCATTTTTTCTCGGTCACTTCATATGGAATGACCCATATGTAGCATACCGTAAGAGACTTTTTTCGCAAGCTGTCATAATGAAGAACAGATTTGGGAGGCTATACCCCATAATAAATTTCATTTAGAAAGCTCCAGGCGCAAGGAGCACTCGTCCTGATGATGCAGTTCAACTTGCTGTACACAGCTGAGTAAAAAAATATGGTGTCCAACGCAAAATGAGCGAGATATCATCACTTCTCGGTGGGGGAACTTCTTCTTCTTTTTATTGGCATTACATCCCCACACTGGGACAGAGCCGCCTCGCAGGTTAGTATTCATTAAGCACTTCCACAGTTATTATTTCCGAGGTTTCTAAGCCAAGTTTCCATTTTTCCATTCGTGTATCATAAGGCTAACACGATGATACTTTTATGCCCAGGGAATTCGAGACATTTTCCAAACCCAAAATTGTCTAGACCGGCACCAGGAATCGAACCCAGCCACCCTCAGCATGGTATGGTCTTGCTTTGTAGCCGCGCGTCTTACAGCACGGCTAAGGAGGGCTCGGTGGGGGGTGCCTATCCTATTTTGTTTTTTCGCACATTTATACAAGTTTGATAAACTTGGTATCATGGCTTGTAATACCTAATTCGAAACAGTTTTAGCTTTTCTTTTATCGGTATTCGTTATCTAATGAAAGCGATTTCTGCAAACCCTGAGAAAAGCCCATAAGAGAGGTCCAAATTGCACTTCAGGGAGACGGATTCAGTTATTTCCATCAATTCACATTTATTTGGGTTCATTTGAATGGAGGGCAGCAGTTTTTGGAAAAAAAATTTGAATTTTTGCCTTTCTCGTATACTAAGTATACGGTAAAGGCTATATGATCGCTCCAAAAACAAACTTTTTATAGAAGGCCCGAGACCCATAGTGTTATATACCAATCGACTCAGTTCGACGAATCGAGGTGATGTCTGTGTGTGTGTGTGTGTGTGTGTGTGTGTGTGTGTGTGTGTGTGTGTGTGTGTGTGTGTGTGTGTGTGTGTGTGTGTGTGTGTGTGTGTGTGTGTGTGTGTGTGTGTGTGTGTGTGTGTGTGTGTGTGTGTGTGTGTGTGTGTGCAAAACTACTCAACAAAATGTCACTCATTTTTCGGGCACTTATCCTCAACTGATTTGCTCGCCAACAAGTTGCATTCGACGCAGAATCCTGTCCCATTGTTTCCTATTTGAAATTGGCCAGATCGAACTATGGGATCGAGAGTTATGGCCAAAATACAAATTCATTTGAAAAATCGCGTAAAAATGTCACTCATTTTCGGACACTTATCCTCAACCGATTTGCTCGCAACAAGTTGCATTCGACGCAGAATCCTGTCCCATTGTTTCCTATTTGAAATTAGCCGAATCGGACAATGGGGTCGTAAATTATGGCGAAAATACAAAATCCTACGAAAAAATCGCGTCAAAAATGTCACTCATTTTTCGGGCACTTATCTTCAACCGATTTGCTCGCAACAAGTTGCATTCGACGCAGAATCCTGTCCCATTGTTTTCTATTTGAAATTGGCCAGATCGGACTATGGGATCGAAAGTTAAAGTCAAAATACAAAATCATACGAAAAAAGCGCTTAAAAAATGTCACTCAATTTTCGGACACTTATCCTCAACCGATTTGCTCACAACAAGTTGCATTCGACGCAGAATCCTGTCTTATTGTTTCCTATTTGAAATTGGCCAGATCGGACTATGGGATCAAAAGTTATGGCCAATACACAAAATCATACGAAAAAATCGTGTAAAAATGTCACTCATTTTTCAGGCACTTATCGCCAACCGATTGGCTCCGCAACAAGTTGCATTCGACGCAAAATTCTGTCCCATTGTTTCCTATTTGAAATTGGCCAGATCGGACTATGGGATCGAAAGTTATGGCCAAAATACAAATTCATACAAAAAATCGCGTAAAAATGTCACTCATTTTCGGACACTTATCCTCAACTGGTTTTGCTCGCAACAAGTTGCATTCGACGCAGAATCCTGTCCCATTATTCCCTATTTGAAATTGGCCAGATCGGACTATGGGATCGAGAGTTATGGCCAAAATACAAATTCATACGAAAATATTGCGTAAGAAATGTCACTCATTTTTCAGGCACTTATTCTCAACCGATTTGCTCGCAACAAATTGCATTCGACGCAAAATCCTTTCCTATTGTTTCCTATTGAAAATTGGACAGGTCGGACTATGGGATCGGAAGTTATGACCAAAATACCTTTTTTCATAAAAATCACAAAAAATGTCACCTATTTTTCGGACACCTAACCTTAATCGATTCACACGCAACAAGTTGCATTCGACGCAGAATCCTGTCCCATTGTTTCCTATTGAAAATTGGCTAGATCGGACTATAGGATCGGAAGTTATGGCCGAAACACCATTTTAGCCTTTTTATACGAAAAGGCTGTATGTTCGCTCCAAAAACCAAACTTTTACAGAAGGCCTGGAGACCCATAGTGTTATATACCAATCGATTCAGCTCGACGAACTGAGATGATGTCTCTGTCTCTCCACTTCATACGGGAGTTTGGCAGAAAGACGGTCATGAGATTTATATCATAACAAATATTGCCCTCCGCTCGCGTGATGGGAATGACATTTTCGTTTTTCTTTTTGTGTAGTCGGAGCTTCAGATTCAACTAACATCCAAAAGTGATATCCTTAAAATATATGACTGGGTGAAATGAAACAGGGTTATGTACGTCAAAAAGATTGGAAAAGGAAACAAAAATGCTCGAAATTCCTATTAGCATATTGTAGATCAAGCTGAAAACCGAACCGAGGTCCCGCGAAATCGCATTTTCTCGCATTTCCGGATGTTGCAACTGCATCGCGAGTAGTACGCAACTGTGCCATAGTCGGGCACCACTCGCGATGCAGTTGCGACATCCGGAAATGGGACAAAAATATGATTTTCGGTTTTCAACTGGATCTACAATATCTTGCCATAAATAATCTGATTTTCATAGAACGGACAATGAAATTTGTCTTTTACTCCTAGCCACTAGCTCATCTTTTTTCAAGCACACACATTTTACGAAGGTCGAGAAAGGCACCATCACCGCTAGGTGGATTAATCTGGGTTTTTCCTGGACCTTTGGGAAGAATGGAGAAAAACTATGTTTATGCCTTTCTCGTACGAAGTTGTACCGAAAGGCTATTATGTCACTCCGAAATCGAACTTTTTATAGAAGCCTCTGAGACCCATAGTGTTATATACCAAGCGACTCAGCTCGACGAATTGAACACATGTCTGTCTATCCGTATGTATGTGTGTGTATGTATGAGCACAAAAGCTAAAAAAAACATTAGATAACTTTTTCATGGTTGCGTTGCGTTGCGTTGCGTTGTAACGGAGTATTTCGTAGATTGCATACTGATAGCTGTCATGTATATTCTTCATCTTTCTTACCCCAACTGCTTATGGATTACTATTTGGGAATTAATAGCAACCCAATTGGAGGTCCAAAATGATAAAGCATGAAAGCTACCACTGCTGGCCACGCCCATCTTCTCCGTTACTAGGGAAGGGAAGGAAATGATGATATGACATCTACTTAAAGAGAGGCCAGTGACTCACCGACGCCCTCATAGATGTCAAGGAGTTGGATGGTTGGAAGGGAATATAGTTTAGGAGTATCATCATAAGCAAATGATATGATAAGATTGAATACACGTTGGGAATGACCATGCTAAGAAATTTATGTCACTCCATTGATGATTTTGCCGGGATGGGCGAAGCTATTAAACTTGCCCTGGCTAATAAGCCTAGGTTTAAGCGCCATTGATCGCTCTCTGAAACGAGAAAGAAAGTTAAATATTTAAATCCCTTCCCCTTTTTGTTTCTAATTGAAATTGTTAAGGAAATATTGATATCTGTATATGTTTTTTGTAATAAGCGAGATTCAAACATGTAACTAGACACGTAGTGCATCATGAACGTCACATCACCGCGAACATGCGTACTAATGTACAAACTGGTGAAAGAAAGTAATATTCAAGGCTGACATTTACCGGATTGAGCGCATAATAGATTGGACAGCGAGATAATTGTACAACTTTATTTTAAACAACATGTAAAGACTACAACTTTCTGAAACAAAAATGCCCTAAATGTAACACACAATCTTTTATCGTATATAGTTTTTTGCAAAAATAAACCAAGACACTTGTTCCCGCAATTCCGTATTAAAATTTTGAAAAGCCATTCAGAGCTTATGGAGTTATAGAACATCGAGTAAGTGAGAATACACTCACAGAAATCTGAAACTTTTCAGTAATTGACCAGACCGGCCTTCCTCTCCCACAAAAAATAAACCCATTTGCAGCAATGAGGGTGTTGAATTATTTTTTAGTAAACACGTTATCTACTGAAAACGTAGCGAACCTTGGTTTGACAGAAAAAAAAAGAAGCCTAAACCATTCAATCACTGAGTAACTAAAGTAGAAATTTCGTGTGATTTTTGTTTTATACTTTAGTTATGGAACATCAAATAAAAGAAAATAACTGGAACTTGCTCATATGTTCCTCACTTTTATTTACTGCATCACCATGGTGATGCCATGCCATGGTAACGCATTCGTCGAGCTGAGTCGATCGGTATATAAGAATCTGCTTCCTATCGAAATTTTGTTTTTGAAACAGTATTTAGCCTTTACGATACGTGTATGCAGTGTATACACTTTGTGTACGAGAAAGGTAAAAAGGTAATGTAATGAATTCCGCAATAAATTTAAAATAAAATATATCAATGGGATCCCGTGAATTACTTATTCTTGTTTTCAATTCATATTACTTACTAATTGCTTATAAATACCAAAGTAGAACGTTTACTATAATGATGGTGATTTCTGAATTAGATTTTGTCTTTTTCCTAGAGTTTTATAACATTTTCTTAAATACCTTACGTTTTATATCATAAACTTGTATGTAACGTCTTCAACAACATATTATTCGTTCAAGCGACGATCGTTTAACATTTGACTTTTGTAGGGCATGAGTGCGTTAAATATGGCTCTCCGAAAGTAATCCTAGGAAACAGGGTTTGTGTTGGTTTGTGTATTCAAAACGACCACACAATTAACATAAGCTAAATTGTTGACACAGGGGCTCCGAACATTGAATATTGTATTAAAAGACAAAAAAAAAGGTAATCGAAAAAAAGTCTAACTTAAACGTTTAATATACTTGAACGACGACGAGTTAGTGTTGAACTCGTTTGTTCAACATATAGGGCAGATTGGGACATTTCGCTCTAATTGACTCACGATCTAGGGTAAGACGGTATAATATGCCCCCCCCCTAAGGCAACTCCTCGATAACTTTTTACTTTTCAACGCAATTTATGCAAACTTTGTGTTATTTGGTAGTCCAGGAAGTCACAAATGCATTGCCCGTGAGTAGTCATATAAAAATATTACATAGAACACGTAATGAAGCTTTTTTGAAAAGTCGTGAAAAAATGAATTTCAAAAAGTGCCTGGGTAATACGCCCCACCAAAGCCTTAACCAAAGACGTTTCAAAGCCCTTCATTAGTATTTTATCAATCCCAAAACAAAAAGGCTACAAATCCTTATGCGCTTGACATTAAAAAACCAACATAGGTCCATTCAAGCAGGTGTGAATTACATTTCAATATTTTCCATACAATTTGGAAGCAACTGCTGCAGGCTCGCTGCGCTTGTGTGCAGTTAGTAAGGGCATATCGTCCTGCCTACACTGGTGCGTTTTGGCCAGTGAAACATGTTTTCGAAAATCGTTACATTTTTGAAGATGGAAGCAATTTTATATCATATTAACCACTGAGAAAAGTTATTTTATTGCCCAACTGAGTGTTCCAGTGCAAGTTTTGCGGACAGTATGCCAGAGTTGCTCCAGAATGTTGAGCAAACAAACATTAAAAATGATATGGAAATGCTAATATCATCTTCCTGCCTGCCGTATCCTAACGGAACTATCAATTCTATACTTTCGCCTCTAATGCTATCATGAACATGTACGTCCAAGTTTGGAAGATGATATTAGCATTTCCATATCATTGTAAATCGTTTAGCTTCACGTAGAAGTAACACACACGAAATCATTAATTTAGTAAACATTAAAAGTTACATCAAAACTATAACTTTTTGTATTCTGCTATTATTTTCATTGTGTAATACAAAAATACTTCCACATTCACATAGTATGAGGGGTTTACAAATACTTATGGGTACCAACTGATTTTGATCCTTAATTAGTTAAAGTTTTCTAGAAATCAAAGGGGGGCGTTTTGGCCAGGTGGGGCGCATTATACCGTCTTACCCTACTACATAAAATACAGTTTAAGAAAAAGTGTACCACGTCACCATATGCCCTTATGGGACTTACAACCCACTGTATATAAACTAAGAATGGCATCCGGACACTTCATTTCAAGTCTTTTGATGACTCCTCTTCACGATTGTTGAAGGCTGCATGATTTCTGGATACGTCCAATTGATCAATAACGCCATCACTCTCTAAAACAAGCTAGAACTTTGGCCATAAAACATGAACCTGGCTATCGGTCTATGGCTTTGCGCTTGCATCCGAATATGTAAAATTTTAAAATTTGAGAAAATTTTGACGCACGAAACAAACTTGTCTACACTTGAGCACGACTTGCTTCGATCTTAGATAACTTTTCATATAGTAAAGTTTAACCGATTTTCTCGCAACAAGTTTTATTTTACAGAGGAAGAAAGCCTTGTTGATCACTATTGATTTTGATAACGATCGGCCATTGCGTTTAAAAGTTATGGAGAAAATGGTACATCGAACCATATAAGCCCGAAAGGTTGGGGTCTTTACTAAAGCGTTTAAGCGTGCTGCTAAATCACAGTGCAGGTAACGCAGCTAAACCTGAACCACTGTGATGCAGCCCTTCAACTACTGTGTCAGAACCAATGATTTGCTGAATGGGGGATGGATATCCCCATCATAGCGGATCCTTTACCGGGTACCTGCCAGGAACGGTAATTGGGTCATCGATGGGTCTAAAATGGCGGCGATATGGACAACGGGGAAATACCCAGTCCAAGAGTTGATGTCTTCGACACAGGAGGGCTTCGTCATTGCCAAAGTCAACGGGATCTTCTTCTGCAGTTGCTATGCGCCTTTTCGATGGTCGATCAAGCAGTTCGGTCGTATGCTGGATTGTTTGACGACTTACTTGATGAGACGTAGGCCGGTGGTGCTAGCGGGAGACTTCAAAGCTTGAGCCGTGGCATGGGGAGGCCGTTCCACGAATCAACGAGGGCAGCAGATCCTGCTGGAATCACTGGCCATGTTGGGTGTGGATTTGGCTAATGTCGGCCCCAAAAGTACCTACAGCTGGAACGGGGCCGAGTCGATTATTGACGTCATGTTCTGAAGTCCTGGCCAAAGGAGTAGTTCGAACTGGAGGGTAGATGATGGCTACACTCACAACGACCACCTGGCGGTTCAAGCTACAGTATCCGATCATACGACCACCATTCAGCGGACGGAAGAAGGGGCGATATCTAGCCCTCGTTATGTGAAAGACATCGTACTTCGACAGACCGAGAATTGTTTTAAAGAGCGCTACCCGCCGCGAGCCGGGTTACTGGTGGAATCAAGCAATTGCGAACCTGCACCGTGCCTGCCTACACACGGGCACGGCGGCGGATGCAGTGAGCACGCACAGAAGAGGAGCGTGTTGAACGACGGGTGGCGTTCGTGGTTTGCGGCAGAGTCACTCTGAAGACTGAGATTAGATCAAGCAAAAAGCCTGCTTCGAGGGCCTGTGTCAAAGTGCCAACGCGAATCCATGTGACGCCTATAGAGATGCTGGAGAGGATCATCGCGGGGCTCTTCCCACGTCATGACCCAAGTCCCTGGCCTCACTTTTGTGGAGACGAGGAAGAAGGTAACTGTGGCAGGAACTTGCCCGTGGATTGCACAGTCCCTTAGTGTAGGTGTAGGCACCAGGACCGTATGGTATTTTCGATCCTGAACCATCAAAGCGGCCATTGCTGAGGCTCCCGAGATGTTCAGATCTGTCACATAGAGATGCCTGGACGAGGGAGTCTTCCCTGAAGCATGGAAAAGCAGAGAGCTTGAGTCCCTGTTGCCCAAGGCAGGAGAAAACCACCAGGGGATCTGTCAGCATATAGACCAATATGCCCTTGATACGGCTTGGGGAAGAGGAGGGTGCCAGAAATGGTCTATCAGAGTAACCAGTTTGGCTTCCGAAAGGGTAAAGTCAACCGTAGACGCTATCTTGTCGGTTACCAAATCCGCGGAGATAGCTATCCAGCTGTCAGAGAGGAGGGGAGTTCAACTGTTATGTGTGCAGTAGTGACTCTCGACGTGAGGAATCACTTTCAATAGTGCCAGTTGGGCAGCTATTGCAGATGCGCTCCTGCGTCTTGGAAATTCCGAGTACTTGTGGCCGAGATTCTCGGAAACTACTTCCAGAATCGAGTGCTAGTTCCTGACTACACGAGCCAGGCGGTCGGAAGTGCGTTGACATAACCTCAGGGGTTCCGCAAGGTTCCATACTGGGTCGGTGTTATGGAACGTCATGTACGACGATGTCTTGAGGTTGAAGTTCCCGATGGGCTGCGCTGACGATATTATGCTGGAGGTCTACGGTGAATCGTTCGAAGAGGTGGAGTTGACTGCAGCCCACTCGATCGCAATGTGGAATGGTGGATGAGTTCCAGGAGGTTAGAACTGGCTCACTACTGAAGACTGAGGTAGATTGTTGTTAACAACCGAAGTCGGTATGCAAGCGGTGATAAGGGCAAGCATCTGCGCGAATCGCTGAACGCTCCGTAAAGCTCTTGGGGGTAATGATCGACAATAAGCTCACCTTTGGTAGCCACGTCAAATACGCCTGCAAGCGAGCCTCCACAGCTACATATAGTGGCATTGTCCCGGATGATGTCTGCGGTTTGTGCTAGCAAGCGCAAGCTTCTGGCTAGTGTCGCTCTGTCCATACTTTCAGGGTATGAGGGGCCCGAAAGCTTAGGGCACGGCCTGCGTATTACCTGCTACTGGAACGAAGTTAGAAACTACGCATAGGCTCCATGTGCCTAACAGTTGCTAAGCGTGCCGTACCGTGTCGCACGATACACGTGCGTCATCACCGGTATGAGTACCAGCCAGACATCGTTATTGGGTGAAGACATAGAGAATTAACTTCCGAAATGCGCGGCACGAGGAGGCATCCGTAGGACTGTCAGGTTGTA
Source organism: Armigeres subalbatus (assembly GCF_024139115.2). NCBI lineage: Eukaryota > Metazoa > Arthropoda > Insecta > Diptera > Culicidae > Armigeres > Armigeres subalbatus. Next base: position 264,522,157 of record NC_085139.1, read on the forward strand.
TCAATGGTCAAATGGCGGCGTGCGTGGGACAGACTTCCACTGAGGGTAGATGGTACTTTATGGTTGATACCGGAGATAGGTACGTGGGTAAAGAGGCGCCATGGAGAAATCACTTTCCACCTGGCCCTGGTCCTCACAGGACATGGTTGCTTCAATTGATATCTTCACCGGTTCGGACACTCAGCTCGCAAAGAAATTGAATGTTGACCTGTTTTCGTTAGAACACTGTAAACTGTCAGCAGAACCTAGATTTTATGGCCCTCAACAAACTGCAGGAATGGGGCATTACTGGTAACATGCATGTCTTTATTAACCTTCTGTCTGTGCTCAAAAAAACTTACGTTTTCTGTGCTCTGGAGTCAAATTGACCCCAAATTGAAATTGCTATGACTTTTTTATTGTTTGGCCGATTTTGCATTTTTTTGGGGCTGTTTCGAAAGATAATTTAATCATCTTTCAGGTCCTTGCCAAATAGCTCAGCTATTGGTGGGCGATTACACATCGCGGGAAGGGTTTTAGTGAACAAGGGTACAAAACAGTGATTTTCATGATTATTTTGTATATCCGAAAATCCTACCCATTTTTAGACTGCACCTTTTCTAAAGGTTATGCAGGAAGGCGTGCATGCTTTGGCATGAAGGCGTTGATAAGTTTAGTACTTAGCTGCCATGTGGTGATATATTTGAATTCATTATTTTATACTACTCAAGATATTCCGATATATAGAATTCTTCTCAGTGTAAATATTCTTATCGCACAAATATAAAATTTGTTAAAATGGCGTCTTGATCAAAGGTCGTCTAGTGGAAATGGACTGTCTTGTGACGGAAGTAATAATTGGGAATTTTACAAAATACTTTGGCAAATTGGCTGATCTTTGGTTACGCATGTGAAGCGATTTGGGCACTAATTCAGAGTTTTCTTGGATGACCTAAAACATATTCAGTGAACACATTCTATTATTTGCATTAGTTCACAGCAAGAGAGATCTGTTGTCGTCGCCGCGGAATAAAGATGAATGATTTGAAATTAACAAAAAGATTAAGTATTTCAGTGGAAGAAGAAACTACAAATTCAACCAGTTCCGGCGTTGGACCTGATAATTAACGCAGATTTTCATGTACATCCGCTGTGACATCAGGAGAGCATGGAATCCCTCTCCTCGACGAGGTAGACCGGATCCTTAGAAGCGTGGCCGACTCCGGTCTCCCCCAGTGGTGCGGGTTCACTGGCATGGAGCAAGAAGCTGGTCGAAGCCTCCCGTCAAAGTCGAAAATTCCATTGCCGCACGCTTCCGGAAAGGCGACAATTCCAAGGAGCTAAGAAGGTCGGTCATCAAGCTCGTGGCCACTCGCTTCCGGAACCACAAGGTGCACCGATAGTTCCGTCTCTAGCAGAGGGGAAGGTTTAGGTGTTTCTGACCAGGTCCGAGAGCCTACCGTGCAGCGTTTTATTCCGCCGAAGCCGCAGCTATCTTCGTCACTTCGCAGCTATCTTCGTCGCCGACACAAGTTCTTACGGACTCTGCCAATGTGATGGCTGCCCTCCAGATCCACACACCAAAGCATCCGTGGATCCAAGGAATCCTAGCAATTATGACACCAGATACCTGTTTTTCCTGGATTCCTGGCCGCAGTAACTTTTTGGCAGCTTGCTGTGAAGTTCAAAATTAATGTTTGTTTCATTTTTTAAATTTTGGCGGAGAAATAGATACTAGAGAACATTCGAAAACCCGGTGCCATCGTGGTGGTTACTCCAAGTTACTCACTGAGTAACCAGCTCTCGGGACCAAAAAATTTTTTTGCCCTCTTTTCACCAGAAACGAAAAAATAATTTTCTTCTGAAAAAATTGTCCGCTCTCTAAAGATCGCTTTTGCTGCTCCTACCATTCTAGAAATCATTCCCCCTTATATTCTCCATGTATCCTATTCAGGGATTCCCGCTCCCCTAGAACGTATTATTCAGATTATTTTGCACCCCATAGATTTTGAAATATGTCCTCTGCAGGATCTCCTTCCTCCTATACGAATCCCTCCTAAATGGTTTGCGCCTCCTTAGATTAAAAAAAGTCCTCTACGGGATCTAGAACGTATTATTTGAACTTTTTTGCGCCCCATGGGATTTATTGCAATATCTCCGCCCTCCTACATTATTCCTCTAACTTTTCTGCGCCCCGTAGATTTTAAAATATCTCCTCTACGGGATTTCTGCTCCCTGGCTTATTATTACTCGAACTGTTAACGCCCTGTAGATTTAAAAATATGTCCTCGGCAGGATCTACGCCCTCCGCATACGTGATCCTCTAACTTTTTTGCGCCCCTGCGGAATTTAAAACATGTCCTCCACAGGATTTCCGCTCTCCTAGAACGTATTATTAGAACTTTTTTTTCGCCCCAATGGATTTAGAAATATATGTCCTCTGTAGGATTCCCACCCTATATGTATTACTCTAACTTTTTGCGCCCCTTTGATTTCAAAATATGTCCTCTATGGGATTTCCGCTACTCTAGAACGTATTATTCAAACTTTTTTTGGATTTAGAAATATGTCCTCTGCAGGATCTCTACCCTCCTATAGGTGTTCATCTAACTTTTTTTTGCGCCCTGGTAGAATTAAAAAAATTGTCCGCTTTTGGATTTCCGCCCCCGAGAACGTATTATTCAAACTTTTTTGCGCCCCCGTAGAATTAGAAATATGACGTCTGCATGATCTCTGCCCTCCTATATGTATTCCTCTTACTTTTTTGCGCCCTGTAGATTTTAAAAAAATGGTTAGCTTCGGGATTTCCGCTCCCCTAAAACGTATTATTCGAACTGTTTGCGCCCCCGTAGATTTCAAAATATGTCCTCTACGGGATTTTCGCTCCCCTAAAACGTATTATTCGAACTGTTTGCGCCCCCGTAGATTTAGAAATATGTCCTCTGAAGGATCTCCGCCCTCCTATACGTGTTCCTTTAACTTTTTTTGCGCCCCAGTAGATTAAAAAAAATTGTCCGCTTCGGGATTTCCGCCCCATAAAATGTATTATTCGAACATTATTGCGCCCTCATTAATTTAGAAATATGCCCTCTGCTGGATCTCCGCCCTCCTATATGTATTCCTCTTACTTTTTTGCGCCCTGTAGATTTTAAGAAAATTTTTCGCTTCGAATTTCGCCCCCTAGAACGTATTATTCAATTTTCTTGCGCCCCGTAGATTTCAAAATATGTCCTCTACGGATTCGCTCCCCCTAAAACGTATTATTCGACTGTTTGCCCCGTAGATTTAAAAATATTGTCCTCTGAAGGATCTCCGCCCTCCCTATACGTGTTCCTTTTTACTTTTTTGCGCCCCAGTAGATTAAAAAAATTGTCCGCTAGATTTCCGCCCCATAAAATGTATTATTCGAACATTATTGCGCCCTCATCAATTTAGAATATATGCCCTCTGCTGGATCTCCGCCCTCCTATATGTATTCCTCTTACTTTTTTTGCGCCCTGTAGATTTTAAGAAAATTTTTCCTCTTCTGGTTCCGCCCCCCTAGAACGTATTATCAAACTTTTGCGCCCGTGGATTTAGAAATATGTCCTCTGGGATCTCCACCCTCCTATGGTGTTCATCTAACTTTTTTGCGCGCTGGTAGAATTAAAAAAATTGTCCGCTTTTGGTTCCGCCCTCGAACGTATTATTCAAACTTTTTGCGCCCCGTAGAATTAGAAATATGACGTCTGCATGATCTCTGCCCTCCTATATGTATTCCTCTTACTTTTTTGCGCCCTGTAGTTTTTAAGAAAATTTTCCGCTTCGGAATTTCGCCCCTAGAACGTATTATTCGAAATTTTTTGCGCCCGTAGATTTCAAAATATGTCCTCTACAGGTTCCGCTCCCCTAAAACGTATTAATCGAACTGTTTGCGCCCCTAGATTTAAAAATATGTCCTCTGAAGGATCTCCGCCCTCCTATACGTGTTCCTTTAACTTTTTTGCGCTAGATTAAAAAATTGTCTTCAGGATTTCCGCCCCATAAAATGTATTATTCGAACATTATTGCGCCTCCTTAATTTAGAAATATGCCCTCTGCTGGATCTCGCCCTCCTATATGTATTCCTCTTACTTTTTTTGCGCCTGTAGATTTTAAGAAAATTTTCCCTTCAGGATTTCCGCCCCTAGAACGTATTATTCGATTTTTTGCGCCCCGTAGATTTCAAAATATGTCCTCTACGGGATTTCCGCTCCCTAAAACGTATTATTCGAACTGTTTGCGCCCCGTAGATTTAGAAATATGTCCTCTGAAGGATCTCCCCCTCCCTATACGTGTTCCTTTCTTTTTGCAGATTAAAAAAATTGTCCTTCAGGTTTCCGCCCCATAAAATGTATTATTCGAACATTATTGCACCCTCATCAATTTGAAATATGCCCTCTGCTGGATCTCCGCCCTCCTATGTGTATTCCTCTTACTTTTTTGCGCCCTGTAGATTTTAAGAAAATTTTCCCTTCAGGTTCCGCCCTAGAACGTATTATTCGAACTTTTTGCGCCCCGTGGATATAAAATATGTCCTTGTGGGATCTCGCCCTCCTATACGAATTTCTTCAACTTTTTGCCCCCATAGATTTCAAAATATGTCCTCTACAGGTTCGCTCCCATAGAACTATTATTCGAACTGTTTGCGCCCCGTAGATTTAAAAATATGTCCTCTGAAGGATCTCCGCCCTCCTATACGTGTTCCTTTTTTTGCGCCTCAGCAGATTAAAAAAATTGTCCGCTTCAGGATTTCCGCCCCTTAAAATGTATTATTCGAACATTATTGCGCCCTCATCAATTTAGAAATATGCCCTCTGCTGGATCTCCGCCCTCCTATGTGATTCCTCTTTTTTTTGCGCCCTGTAGATTTTAAGATTTTTCCGCTTCAGGTTCCGCCCCTAGAACGTATTATTCGAACTTTTTGCCCGTAGATATGAAAATATGTCCTTTGCGGGATCTCCGCCCCCTATACGAATTTCTTCCTTTTTTGCGCCCGTAGATTTCAAAATATGTCCGCTACCCTAAAGTATTATTCAAACTTTTTGCCCGTGGATTTAGAAATATGTCCTCTACAGGATCTCCACCCTCCTATAGGTGTTCATCTAACTTTTTGCGCCCTGGTAGAATTAAAAAAATTGTCCGCTTTTTTGTTCCGCCCCGAACGTATTCAAACTTTTTGCGCCCCAAATTAATATGACGTCTGCATGATCTCTGCCCTCCTATATGTATTCCTCTTACTTTTTGCGCCTTGAATTTAAAAAATGGTACTTCGGATATCGCCCCCTAGAACGTATTATTCGATTTTTTTGCTAGATTTCAAATATGTCCTCTACGGATTTCCGCTCCTAAAACGTATTCGAACTTTTGCGCCCCAGAATTTAGAAATATGTCCTCTGAAGGATCTCTGCCCTCTATACGTGTTCCTTTAACTTTTTTGCGCCTGAGATTAAAAAATTGTCCGCTTCGGTTTCCGCCCCATAAAATGTATTATTCGAACATTATTGCGCCCTCATTAATTTAGAAATATCCCTCTGCTGGATCTCCGCCCTCTTATATGTATTCCTCTTACTTTTTTACGCTGATTTTAAGAAAATTTTCCGCTTGGAATTTCCCCCCCCTAGAACGTATTATTCGATTTTTTGCGCCCCGGAATTTCAAAATATGTCCTCTGGGATTTCCCCCCTAAAACGTATTATTCGAACTATTTGCGCCCCATAGATTTAGAAATATGTCCTCTGAAGGATCTCCCCTCTATACGTTTCTTTAACTTTTTGCGCCCTAGATTTGAAAAAAATGTCCGCTCCAGGATTTCCGCCCCATAATATATTATTCGACATTATTGCGCCTCATTAATTTAGAAATATGCCCTCTGCTGGATCTCCGCCCTCTATATGTATTCCTCTTACTTTTTTTGCGCTCTGTAGATTTTAAGAATATTTTCCGCTTCGGATTACGCCCCCTAGAACGTATTATTCGAATTTGTTTGCCTGGATATGAAAATATGTCCTCTGATCTCCCTCCCTATACGAATTTCTTCAACTTTTGCGCCCCGTAAATTTAAAATATGTCCTCTACGGGATTTCCGCTACCCTAGAACGTATTATTCACACTTTTTTGCGCCCCCGTGGATTTAGAAATATGTCCTCTGCAGGATCTCCACCCTCCTATACGTATTCCTCTAATTTATTTCCGCTCCCCTAGAACGTAATTTTCGAACTTTTCAAGCCCCCATAGATTTAGAAATATGTCCTCCACCCTCCTATACGTATTCCTCTAACTTTTTTTTGCGCAACTGTTGATTTAAAAAAATCCGCTTCCGATTTCCGTATTGCTCAAACTTTTTTGCGCCCCGAGGATTTAGAAATGTATCCTCTGCAGAATCTCCGCCATCCTATACGTATTCCTCTAACTTTTTGCCCCCTAAGATTTCAAAATATGTCCTCCACGGATTTCCGCTCCCTAAATGTATTATTCGAACTGTTTGCCCCCGTAGATTTAGAAATATGTCCTCTACCCCTCCTATGGTGTTCCTCTAACTTTTTGTGCCCTGTAGAATTAAAAAAAATTGTCCGCTTTAGGATTTCCCCCCAAGAACGTATTATTCAAACTTTTTGCGCCCCGTAGAATGAAAATATGTCCTCTGAAGGATCTCCGCCCTCCTATACGTGTTCCTTTACACTTTTTTTGCGCCCCTGTAGATTAAAAAGTTGTCCGCTCGGGATTTCCTCCCCATAAAATGTATTATTCGAACATTATTGCGCCCTCATTAATTTAGAAATATGCCCTCTGCTGGATCTCCGCCTCCTATATGTATTCCTCTTACTTTTTTGCGCCCTGTAGATTTTAAGAAAATTTTCCGTTTCAGATTTCCTTGAACGTATTATTCGAACTTTTGCCCCCGTGGATATGAAAATTTGTCCTTGGGATCTCCGCCCTCCTATGAATTTCTTCAACTTTTTGCTTCATAGATTTCAAAATATGTCCTCTAGGATTTCCGCTCCCCTAGAACGTATTATTCAAACTTTTTAGCGCCCCCTGGATTTAGAAATATGTCCTCTGTAGGAACTTCTTCCTCCTATATTCCTCTAACTTTTGCCCTTAAAAATGGTTCTCTGGAGAGTTCGCTCCCCTAAAACATATTATTCTAATGATTAATTATTTTATTATTTTAGAGCGTCTTAGGAAATGCTACAAGGTTAAAAGACTATAATAGTCTTTTAATATTATTCTAACTTTTGCCTTGGATTTAGAAATATGTCCTCTATAGATCTCCGCTCTCTATACAATTCCTCTATTTTACTTAGATTTTGAAAATGTCCTCTGCAGGATCTCCACCTTCCGATACGTTAGATCTGTTCACTTTTTCAAAAGTATTTCAGATTCAAAGTGCCACCGCTCTATTTCAATAAGTATCTTTAATGGTCTATACAATTTTTCAGCCAAATCCATGGAGATTTAGAGGTGCATCAAACGAGATTTGTAATTTTTCAGACTTTTTCGTAAAAATATCATCTGAACGCATCAATTTAACTCCACCTAATAAAAGGATTAGTTGGTGATAGCTTCTTTATGGAACGTACACACGGTCAAGCAGTTCGATCAACATTGACTCCACCTCCCGTTTATTCAAACATTCATCAATTTTTATCAACACCGACACGAACAATCAATTTTTTCGACCAACATACACACACGAACGACCGAAGCACCAACTCGAGCACGAACCATCAAAAATATATGGGGGTTTGTGCACTTCACTACTAAATGCTCAAACATGTTCGGCGAACCTGACTCCACCCCCGACAACTCAAACCAAAATCAAACCGTTTTAATTTTTTAACCGGGCCGCCAACTGTCAAATGGTTGTTCGAACAACTTCACACACGTTCCAACAAAGCAGCAACCGAAGCGTTTTCTTGGGGGTGGAGTCAATGTTCGTCGAACTGCTTGACTGGTGTGTACGTAGCATTAGACTATTATCTACCACTTTGTCATTGATACTAAGATGGTTAGAGGGCTTATTCTATGACTTTTTATAAGATTTAGCTGAAAAAAATGCCTTAAACCAGAAAAATTATTTTAGCCCTCCTACACATTCCTCTAACTTTTTGCTCCCCTTAGTTTTAAAAATATGTCCTCTACGGGATTTCCGCTCCCCTAGAACGTATTATGCTACGTTTTGACAGGGCAAGTGAATTGAACAACTCAGTTGAATTCAATTGACTTGCCAAAAGTTGAACATGTTCAACTTTCTTTTCGTTCAAGTGAATTGAATTAAGGTATTTACACGTTCAGTTCGCGTTCGATTCAAGCGACTTGCTCAATTCACTTGCCTTGTCTAAACGTAGCATTATTCAAACTTTCTTTTGCGCCCCCGTGGATTTAGAAATATTTCCTCTATAGGATCTCCGCCCTCCCTATACGAATTCCTCTTTTTGCCTCCGTAGATGTTCAAACCAATAGGCATGCGCTCCCCTAGCGTATTATTCAAACTTTTTGCGTCCTCTTTGATTTAGAAATATGTCCTTTGCTGGATCTCCGCCCCTATACGAATTCCTCCATTTTGCGTAGATTTTGAAATATGTCCTCTGCAGAATTCCTCTAATTTTTTGCGCCCCTGTAGATTTAAAAACAATGTCCGCTCGGGATTTCGCCCCTGGAACGTATTACGAACTTTTTGCGCCCCGTGGATTTAGAAATATGTACTCTGCAGGATCTCCGCCCTCCTATACGTATTCCTCTAACTTTGCGCTATCTTAGATTTCAAAATATGTCCTCTACGGGATTTTCGCTCCCCTAGAACGTATTACTCAAATTTTTTGCGCCCCGTGGATTTAGAAATATGTCCTCTGTGGGATCTCCGCCCTCCTATATGTATTCCTCTAACTAACTTGCGCCTCCTTAGATTTAAAAATATGTCCTCTATGGGATTACCCTTTGCAGGATCTCCTATACGTATGTTCTGGGCTGCAAGAATCAGCGAAAATGCATCCGGAAGATTTTGTTTACAAATTCAGAAACATCCGGAAAGCAGCGGAATGCTCCGGACGCGTTCTTCATAATACTACGCTTTGAATCAACAATCCCCAAGCATTCAGAGCTGTTCCAATACGGGAACCAAGCGAAATGTTTGTTCCGGGATCGAGAATCAGCAGAAAATTTATCCGGAAGATTTTGTTTACAAATTACGGAAACATCCGGAAAGCATCGGAATGCTTCCGGACGCGTTCTTCATAATGGTACGCTTCGAATCAACAATCCCAGCATTCAGAGGCTGTTCCAATGAGAACCAAGCGAAATGTTTGTTCCGGGATCGAATCAGCGAAAATTTATCCGGAAGATTTTGTTTACAAATTACGGAAACATCCGGAAAGCATCGGGAATGCTTCCGGACGCGTTCGTTTCATAATGGTACGCTTCGAATCAACAATCCCAGCATTCAGGGCTGTTCAATGACGGGAACCAAGCGAAATGTTTGTTCCGGGATCCGAGAATCAGCGATTATCCGGAAGATTTTGTTTACAAATTACGGGAAACATCCGGAAAGCATCAGGAATGCTTCCGGACGCGTTCGTCTTAAAGTACGCTTCAATCAACAATCCCAGCAATCAGGGCTGTTCCAATACAGGAACCATGCGATCTGTGTGTTCGGCTGCGAGATTCAGCAAACAATGCATCCGGAAGATTTTGTTTACAAATCACGGGAAACATCCGGAAGCAGCGTAGATGCTTCCGGACGCGTTCGTTCATAATGGTACGCTTCAGATCACAATCCCCAGCATTCAGAGGCTGTTCCAATGCGGGAACCATGCGATCTGTATGTTCGGGCTGCGAATTCAGCGAAAATGCATCCGGAAGATTTTGTTTACAAATTACGGGAAACATCCGGAAAGCAGCGAATGCTTCCGGACGCGTTCGTTCATAATGGTACGCTTCGAATCAACAATCCCAGCATTCAGAGGCTGTTCCAATACGGGAATCAAGCGAAATGTTTGTTCGGGATCCGAGAATCAGCGAAAAATTTATCCGGAAGATTTTGTTTACAAATTACGGGAAACATCCGGAAAGCACGGAATGCTTCCGGACGCGTTCGTTCATAATGGTACGCTTCGAATCAACAATCCCCAGCATTCAGAGGCTGTTCAATCGGGAACCAGCGAAATGTTTGTTCGGATCGAGAATCAGCGAAAATTTATCCGGAAGATTTTGTTTACAAATTGGCGGAAACATCCGGAAAGCAGCGTGAATGCTTCCGGACGCGTTCGTTTCATAATAGTACGCTGAATCAACAATCCCCAGCATTCAGGGCTGTTCCAATGCGGGAACCATGCGATCTGTATGTTCCGGGCTGCAGATTCGAGCAAAAGCATCCGGAAGATTTTGTTTACAAATTACGGAAACATCCGGAAAGCAGCGAATGCTTCCGGACGCGTTCGTTTCATAATGGTACGCTTCGAATCAACAATCCCCAGCATTCAGAGGCTGTTCCAATACGGGAATCAAGCGAAATTTTGTTTCGGGATCCGAGAATCAGCGAAAAATGCATCGGAAGATTTTGTTTACAAATCGAGAAGCATCCGGAAAGCAGCGGGAATGCTTCCGGACGTTCGTTTTTCATAATGGTACGCTTCGAATCAACAATCCCAGCATTCAGAGGCTGTTCCAATGCGGAACCATGCGATCTGTGTGTTCCGAGCTGCAGATTCAGCAAAACTGCATCCGGAAGATTTTGTTTCCAAATTACGGAAACATCCGGAAAGCAGCGTGAATGCTTCCGGACGCGTTCGTTTCATAATGGTACGCTTCGAATCAACAATCCCCATTCAGAGCTGTTCAATGCGGAACCATGCGATCTGTATGTTCCGGGCTGCGAGATTCAGCGAAAATGCATCCGAAGATTTTGTTTACAAATGGGGAAACATCCGGAAGCAGCGGAGCTTCCGGACGCATTCGTTTCATATGGTACTTCGAATCAACAATCCCCAGCATTCGAGGCTGTTCCAATACGGGAACCAAGTGAAATGTTCGTTCCGGGATGCGAGAATCAGCGAAAATGCATCCGGAAGATTTTGTTTACAAATTGAAAACATCCGGAAAGCAGCAGAATGCTTCCGGACGCGTTCGTTCATCATGGTACGCTTCAGATCACAATCCCCAGCATTCTAGAAGCCATTCAATGCGGAATCATGCGATCTGTTGTTCCGGCTGCGAGATTCAGCGAAAAATGCATCCGGAAGATTTTGTTTACAATTACGGGGAAACATCCGGAAGCAGCGGGAATACTTCCGGACGCGTTCGTTTCATGATAGTACGCTTCGAATCAACAATCCCCAGCATTCAGAGGCTGTTCCAATGCGGAACCATGCGATCTGTATGTTCCGGGCTGCAGATTCAGCGAAAATGCATCCGGAAGATTTGTTTCAAATTACGGGAAACATCCGGAAAGCAGCGGGAATGCTTCCGGACGCGTTCGTTTCATAATGGTACGCTTCGAATCAACAATCCCAGCATTCAGAGGCTGTTCAATACGGGAACAAGCGAAATGTTTGTTCCGGGATCGAGAATCAGCGAAAAATTTATCCGGAAGATTTTGTTTACAAATTGAGGGAAACATCGGGAAAGCAGCAGGAATCTCCGGACGCGTTCGTTTCATGATGGTACGCTTCGAATCAACAATCCCCAGCATTCAGGAGGCTGTTCTAATGCGGGAACCATGCGATCTGTATGTTCCGGGCTGCGAGATTCAGCGAGAAATGCATCCGGAAGATTTTGTTTACAAATTACGGAACATCCGGAAAGCAGCGTGATGCTTCCGGACGCGTTCGTTTCATAATGGTACGCTTCGAATCAACAATCCCCAGCATTCAGAGGCTGTTCCGATGAGGAACAAGCGAAATGTTTGTTCCGGGATCCGAGAATCAGCGAAAAATTTATCCGGAAGATTTTGTTTACATTACGGGGAAAACATCCGAAGCAGCGGAATGCTTTCCGGACGCATTCGTTTCATAATGGTACGCTTCGAATCAACAATCCCCAGCATTCAGAGGCTGTTCCAATGCAGGGAACCATCGATCTGTATGTTCCGGGCTGCAGTTCAGCGGAAATGCATCCGGAAGATTTTGTTTACAAATTGGCAAACATCCGAAAGCAGCGGGAATGCTTCCGGACGCGTTCTTCATGATGGTACGCTTCGAATCAACAATCCCTAGCATTCATAGGCCACCAATGCAGGAACCATGCGATCTGTGTGTTGGGCTGCGAGATTCAGCGAAAATGCATCCGGAAGATTTTGTTTACAAATTACGGAAACATCCGGGAACATCAGGAATGCTTCCGGACGCGTTCGTTTTGATGGTACGCTTCGAATCAACAATCCTTAGCATTCATAGGCCATTCCAATGCGGGAACCATGCGATCTGTGTGTTCCGGGCTGCGGAGATTCAGCGAAAATGCATCCGGAAGATTTTGTTTATACGGAAACATCCGGAAAGCAGCGGGAATGCTTCCGGACGCGTTCGTTTCATAATGGTACGCTTCGAATCAACAATCCCAGCATTCAGAGGCTGTTCAATGCGAACCATCGTCTCTGTATGTTCCGGGCTGCAGATTCAGCGGAAAATGCATCCGGAAGATTTTGTTTACATGAATTGGGAAACATCCGGAAGCAGCGTGAATGCTTCCGGACGCGTTTTTCATAATGGTACGCTTCGAATCAACAATCCCCAGCATTCAGAGGCTGTTCCGATCGAGAACCAAGCGAAATGTTTGTTCCGGGATCGAGAATCAGCGAAAAATTTATCCGGAAGATTTTGTTTACAAATTACGGGAAAACATCCGAAAGCAGCAGGAATGCTTTCGGACGCATTCGTTTCATAATGGTGCCTTCGAATCAACAATCCCCAGCATTCAGAGGCTGTTCAATGCGGAACCATGCGATCTGTATGTTCCGGGCTGCGAGATTCAGCGGAAAATGCATCCGGAAGATTTTGTTTACAAATTACGGGAAACATCCGGAAAGCAGCGGGAATGCTTCCGGACGCGTTCGTTTCATGATGGTACGCTTCGAATCAACAATCCCTAGCATTCATAGGCATTCCAATGCAGGAACCATCGATCTGTGTGTTCCGGGCTGAGATTCAGCGAAAAATGCATCCGGAAGATTTTGTTTCTAGTAGGACTCAGAGCATCGGGAATGCTCCGGACGCGTTCTTTCATGATGGTACGCTTCGAATCACAATCCCAGCATTCCAAGCCATTCAATGCGGAACCATGCGATCTGTGTGTTGGCTGCGAGATTCAGCGAAAATGCATCCGGAATTTGTTTACAAATTACAGAACATCCGGAAAGCGCGGGAATGCTTCCGGACGCGTTCGTTTCATAATGGTACGCTTCGAATCCAATCCCAGCATTCAGGGCTGTTCCAATGCGAGGAACCATGCGATCTTATGTTCGGGCTGCAGATTCAGCGGAAAATGCATCCGGGTA
>NC_085139.1:265980734-265982591 GCF_024139115.2 Armigeres subalbatus
TTTTTGAATGGTTTTGTAACTCTGGGCAGCAAACACTACTAAGTTGCTTCCCAGAGATATCGCGATCGACAATCAGTTATTGGGTCCGCTGGATTGGCTGACTCGATGGCACAACGACATCACGAGGGATCCAATTCCGCGGAACTTCTTCACAATATTTTGGTTAGCTGAAATTTTAAACAGTTCATGTTTGAAAAATTATTATACATGAATAAAATCAAAAGAATACTCACTTCCAATCCTCCGACGACATGACGAGCTCACTGTCTTCTCCAATCGTTCAATTGATGAACCGTTAGCTGAAATGATGGAAATGATCCGTCGTTTTTATTTTGTTTAATCACGCAAACAAATTAAATTGATCTAAAAATAATATTTACTTACATTTAATTTATTCAAATTGGTTTCTGCTTCGTTCTCTTCAAGTAGATTTTCACCCACTAATGGGTATAAACTTTTAACTTCAAAATGGGGAAAAGAACACTATCAATAATTTCAAAATACTCATTATTATGACAGCTCAATATATCATCAAATAATGGGTCTTTTCAACTCTTTAATGGGTATTGTCAGGTTTACAGTGTGTCAGAATGCTTGATTTCGATAATGACTATATACGATAACGATAAACAGCAATTACTTCAATCAGTGATTAAAAAAGAAAGTCAAATAAATTTTCATTCGCGTTATAGCGTAACATTTGGTAGTACCCACCCCTCCCCACCTTTTAGTGTAACAAAGTATAACGCAAGTTGGACCTCCTCCTCCCAAAAGCGTTACGTAATTTAGAAGACCCTTGACGCATTCGCGCACGCACACGCAGATGTCATCAGCCTAAATACGGTAGTTTGAATGACCTCACTAATCTACTAAAGGTTCATTGTGGATGAACTTTTCTACTACCGCACAGCGTCGTGAAACCTTCGTATTCTCGCATCACATTTTAAATGGACGATGATGCGTGAAAACAACCTCCAATTAGGTTCTGCAGCATGACGTCACGAATGAATTCCTCGTCGAATGAATTTTGACAGTTCAGTAGTACTTCGACTGACTCCGACAACGGTCGAGTCGTGATTGGTTGGCTGCCCCTGAGTCTAACGAAGTACTACTGATCTTTCACCAGATTGAGGTTATTCTATGGTTAGAAAAAGTACCTAATTTTAGGTACTTTTTTCTCTTGCATCTCCTCCCTCTTCCCTTTGTTATCATAAACTGAAGAGTAAAACCACTCAACAGGGCATTAAAGTGTGGGAACCCAACGTTAGTAATCTCATGTTTATAAAAGTTGAGTGAAATTTACCTAACTTTTGGTTGTTTCTATTTAAAATTAAGTTTATTTTACTTAATATTAAGTGAATTTTATTAATCTCAAGAAAAAATACTTAATTTTGGGTTCACACTAAACCCCTGATTTGAGTGAAAAGTACTTAATATTAGGTACTTTTTCTAACCGTGACAGATGCTGCAGAACCCATACAGTGACTATAATAACAGTGTCGTCAAGTCAGGAACTAATAACGGGACCAGACACTCGGATTTTCCGTGTTGTGTCAAGTTTCAATCGGTGTGAGTAGTCCTAGGTATCAACTGAAAAGACACTAACCAGATGCTGCGTCATCATTTTCCGCTGATTATTTTTCCGTGCACGCATAACTGACAGCATTGATGTTTTGTTTTGTTTTTCTGATCATAAATAAGTTCTGTTAAAATTATAAAGTGAGATGAACTTGATGGTTCTTAGTTCCTGCTAGTCACCGTGAAGCTAATCGTTGAGATGGAGATTAGTAAACTACCATCGGATTGAGCCGGCGTGACGAACGCTGTTCCTGGGCTACTGCATCTACTATGATAATA
>NC_085139.1:265982615-266030457 GCF_024139115.2 Armigeres subalbatus
CGATCAAGAATACTGAAGCCAATTGCTCCTTGTGCGCAAAGGCCAGTTGTATATCTGAAGAAAGCAACGCTAGACAATCGTTTGTTCCTTTCCCTTTCGAAATCCAAACTGAGTATTTGAAAGCAATGCATTTTCTTCGACCCAATGGTCGACTCTTGAAAGGATCATTTTCTCCAATAATTTTCTCATGCATGATAGCATGGCAATCGGTCGGTATGAATTGTGATTAGACGCTGGTTTCCCAGGCTTTTGAATAGCTATTACTTTGACCTGTCGCCATTCAGGTGGCACAATGTTGTACTCCATGAAACAGTTGTACAGGTCAAGTAATCGTCTTTTTGCGATATCTGGGAGGTTTTTCAGAAGATTGAATTTGATGTTATCGCATCCCGGAGCAGAGTTGTTCGATGAAAGAAGAGACATAGAAAGTTCCAGCATTGTGAATGGTCCACCCAAAGAACCGGGATCAGTGACTGATTCTCGAAATAGCGGTTCTGCTGGTACGGAATCTGGGCAGACCTTTTTTGCGAAGTTGAATATCCATCGATTAGAGTATTCTTCACTCTCATTTGGGCTGCGAAATGGTGAGTTGACATCCGGGAAGGGGCGCCTAACATAGCTCTGGTCCTCACAAGTTCCAATACTCACGCTTCCACGGGTCTTCCGATGACAATTGACCGCCAGCTAAGGGTTGCGTACTTAGCTGGTAGTGCAGCCTGGGCACTGTTGTCCTTCTGACATCAGCTAGAGTGAGAGGGTGCGTACTGTGGGGGCTGCCTAGGATGTGGTGGGGTTCGACAGTGGGCTCAGTTGAACTTCTATAAAAAGCTGCATGTGTCCCCAAGCAGGCCCTATCAAAGCGACCGTGTGCCGCTCAAAGCGCACTAGCCTAGTCCTGGTGTTGGGTGGGACTTTAAACAAATTTGACCCGACTGATCGAGCGTCTGTCCACCAAGGAGGTGCGGCTCCAACAGCGTCTGTTCTGGCATCCAGCGGCTGAGTATGAAATGCTATTCCCCGGAAGCTATACCTAAGATGGCAGCCCCATCCCGGTGGATAGGGAACCTTGGGCCAACAACCTACTGTTCCCGAAACATCAATTTGTTCGAGAATCCGATAATGAAAGAATACGGACTGATTTTACGGCGACGACTCTTAGCGCGAAACAACGGACACGAATAGGAACATGGAACGTTTTAACCCTAGCCCAGCAGGGTAAATTGGCACAACTTGCCAATGAGGCACGCCGCATGAAGCTTGAGATCCTGGGACGTTGGCCTGAAGTCCGTTGGCCAAACTTTGGAGAACACAGAACGCCGTCGGGACAAGTTCTGCTATACTCTGGTTTACGAGGTGAACACGCTCCCCGGCATCGCGGAGTTGGCTTCCTACTAAGCGCTCAGGCACACTCTGCGCTTATGAAGTGGGAACCTATAAGTGAAAGGATAATCGTTGCCAGATTTAGAACACGGGTCCGAAACCTTACTATAATCCAATGTTATGCGCCAACCGATGCTGCCGATCTGCAAGACAAAGAGAACTTCTACAGTCAACTCAATGCCGTCGTAGATAGAATTCTGAAGGGTGATATCAAGATCTGTTTGGGCGACTTCAATGCGAAGATCGGATCCGACAACTCGAACCATGAGCGCATTATGGGACGCCATGGTCTCGGAGAAATGAGCGAAAACGGAGAGCTGTTCGCATAATTCTGTGGTAATAACAACATGGTGATTAGGGGATCGCTCTTCCCTCATTGGCCGGTTCACAATGTCATGTGGGTCTCCCGTCACGGCTTTACAGAAAATCAAATCAACCACATCTACATCAGCCGAACATGGAAACGGAGCCTTCTTGATGTACGGAATAAACGTAGTGCCGATATCGCGTCTGATCATCACCTCCTCATCGGCGAAATACGCCTACGCATTGCGCGGATTCGTCGGCAGGAGGAAAGAGTTGGACGACGATTCAACACACGCCGACTGGAAGATGCCACGGTGAAACGGTCCTTCGTTGAAGAACTGGAGACGCGTGCTGCAGATATTCCGGAAGGTGGCAGCGTGGAAGACCAATGGACCGCCATCAAGAATGCCTTCATCGCCACCAGCGAGAACAATCTGGGCGAACTACGCACCCAGAGAAAACAATGGATCACCGATGAGACCTGGAGGAAGATAGAGGAGCGAAGAGAAGCCAAAGCCGCGATAGAGCGATCGAAAACCAGAGGAGCCAAAGTCTTAGCCCGTCAACGATACACGGCTCTTGAGAAGGAACTAAAACGCTCATGTCGACGGGACAAGCGAGCGTGGGCAGACTCTCTGGCCGACGAAGGAGAGAGAGCTGCCGCAACTGGGGACATTCGCCTCCTCTACGATATCTCACGACGCTTAAGCGGGGCGAAGATGAATGCAACGATGCCTGTGAAAGACGCGAATGATCAGTTATTGACCGACCCAACTGACCAACTGAAACGCTGGTTCGAGCACTTCGAACAACTTTTTCAAGTGCCAACCAGGCCATCACCACCTCGGCATGATCTGCCTAGGATCCAACGTATAACACGCGTCAATACAGAAGCTCCATCACTGCTAGAGATTCAAACAGCCATCCAAAGCATGAAATCGAATAAAGCCCCAGGGGTCGACCGCATATCAGCCGAGATGCTCAAAGCTGACCCCATGACATCCGCTCAACTACTGCATCGTTTATTTCGTAATATCTGGGACACCGCAACTTTCCCGGTCGACTGGATGCAAGGTATCTTAGTGAAGGTGCCCAAAAAGGGTGACCTGACTGTATGCGATAACTGGCGAGGCATTATGTTGCTGTGTACCGTTCTCAAAGTTCTGTGCAAAATTATCCAAGCCGGATTCAGGAGAAGATCGATGCGACTCTCCGGCGGCAGCAAGCCGGATTCCGTGCCGGAAGATCCTGTGAGGACCATATTGTCACGCTCCGCATCATTTTGGAGCAGGTCAACGAATTCCAAGAGTCCCTTTACTTGGTATTCATTGACTACGAAAAAGCTTTCGACCGTCTCAATCACGAGAATATGTGGGGCGCCCTGAGACGCAAGGGGTTCCTTGAGAAAATCATCGGCCTCATCGAAGCACAGTACGAGGCCTTTTCGTGTAGAGTGCTGCACAATGGGGTCTGTCCGACCCTATCCGGGTCGTAGCTGGTGTGAGGCAAGGATGTATTCTATCACCGTTACTGTTCCTCATCGTAATCGATGAGATTCTGGTAGATGCGATTGACCGTGAACCAAACCGCGGGCTGTTATGGCAGCCTATAACCATGGAGCACCTAAACGACTTCGAATTGGCGGATGACGTTGCACTACTCGCGCAACGGCGCTCTGATATGCAGAGTAAGCTCAACGACCTTGCCGATCGCTCCTCCTCGGCAGGTTTAGTCATCAACGTCAACAAAACCAAATCGTTGGATGTAAACACGGTGACTCCTTCCAGTTTCACAGTAGCCGGGCAACCAGTGGAGAATATTGAAAGCTTCCAATATCTTGGTAGCCAAATGGCGTCAGACGGCGGTACCAAGATCGACATAGGCGCACGGATCAAGAAAGCAAGGGCTGCCTTTGCGAGTTTAAGAAATATCTGGAAAAACAGGCAGATAAGTGAACGCACCAAAATACGAATTTTCAACTCTAACGTGAAATCTGTGCTGTTATACGCTAGCGAAACATGGTGTGTATCAGTGGAGAACACGGCTGCAGGTGTTCATTAACAGATGCCTGCGGTATATAATTCGGGCCTGGTGGCCTCACAACTGGATCTCAAACAACGAGCTCCATCGTCGTTGTCACCAGAGGCCGCTAACAACAGAAATTCGGGATCGGAAGTGGGGCTGGGTCGGCCACACTCTACGTAGGGGCGGAAACGAAATCTGTAAGCAAGCATTAGACTGGAACCCAGCGGGACATCGCAGCAGAGGCAGACCCAGAGGCTCATGGCGGAGAAGCCTCAATAAAGAAATAAAAGAAGTCGACCGAAATCTAACCTGGCAACAGGTTAAAGCGATAGCCGGGCATCGCTCAGGATGGAGATCTTTCAAGTCGGCCCTTTGCACCACCGGAGGTGTACAGGATCCATAAGTAAGTAAGTAAGTAATTGGTGGAAATGCGGTTCCGCATGTTGCGAGCCGTTTTCCAAAGTGTTGTCATTGAGGTTTCTCGTGATAGTCCCTCGACAAAACGTCGCCAGTAGCTACGTTTTTTTGCCTTGAGAAGATTTTTGAGTTTTCTTTCGAGCCTCAAATACTCTTCAAAAAGCTCTGACCTTCCGTGTTTACGGAAGGCCTTGAAGGCATCAGATTTCTCAGAATACAACTTAGTACATTCATCATCCCATCCAGGAGTGGCTGGTCTTCTGATGACAGATGTACTTGAATCAACTCAATAAGGAATCGATATTCATCCAAAGGTGGAAGAGTATCAGTTGAGTCAATACCAATTTTTACCGCCGATGCAAATTTTTGCCAGTCAATGTTCTTCGTGAGATCGAAAGGAACATTAACTGGCTCAGATTGTTGATAGCCACTCTTAATTGTGGTGACTATCGGCATATGGTCACTACCATGGGGATCTTTAATTTCCTTCCACGTGCAATCTAATGATAGTGAATTTGAACATAAAGACAGATCAATACGGCTTTGTTGACCATTTTGGTCCTATTCGAGTTACTTCACCAGTGTTCAAAATATTCAAATTGAAATCGTCACACAAATCATAGAAAATAGGCGCTCTATAATCGTCATACGTTTCGCCCCATCCAATACCATGTGCGTTCATATCACCCAATATCAATACTGGAGATGATAGGAGGGAGACTGCGCTCCAAAATGTCGACGATTAATAGAGGCATTTGGAGGAATGTACACTGAAGCTATGCAAAGATCTTTTATTCTTCACATTTACTTGGCATGCGACGATTTCTAAGCCGGGAACAGTCGGAATGAATTTTGTAGAAGGAGTAGCATTTTGATCCCCAAAAGAACGCCACCATAATGATCATCCTGATCTTGGCGAATAATATTAAAATCGTGGAAGTTGATTTCATCTTCAGAAGAAAGCCATGTTTCACAGAGTGCAATTACATCGCAATCGGAATTGCAAATCAAAAACTTGAACACGTCTAATTTATTTTTCAGACTATGACAGTTCCACTGCAGCACAGTGATTGTATCTTGGGTATTGGCCGTATTATCCATCGAAAGATACAATTCCTGCAAGAAGGGCCATGAAACAGTCAATTGCTTCAGATAACTTTCCACTGTTGGTATAAAAAGGTCAATGATAGGCCTCAATGAATTCGGAATATTGAATAAATTCAAAAAACGGTCCACAAGGTCCTTAAAGGAGATCAATCCTCGCTTGGACGGAATACTTTTACTAGAAGTGCGAATTACTTTTTTTCTTTCGTTGATTCTCCTAGCCGGATGTTTCTTCGAAACATCGAATTTAGGCAATGGCGGGAATGCCTTACTGCAACCAGGATTAAAAGAAGCAGTAGGGACAGGTTGCTTCGGGATTTTAAATAAACCCCCATTACCTTCAGATTTTGCCAAGCTTTTATGGATGATTTTTGTTCTCTTGCGGCGCGATCCCGGGGAAGACGGTTGCTTCCTCTTTTCGGGCACGTGTACCTCCACAGGATCATCCATATCGGCTGCGTCAGAGTCCAATTCATCAATGGATATGGAATCATAATAATCACTTACACGAACGGTGGCTGAAATAGCAGTCGATGCAGTGGCTGTGGCGGATGTGTCTTGCGACTTAACCATTTCCGCATACGACTGCTTGGAGCGCTGTACCAACGAGCGCTTCACTTTTTGGGTGCGTCTTTGGTACACCGGGCATTCCTGCAAACCATGGGGAGGATTCAAACCACAATAAGCACATTTTGTTGCCTGTTGCTGGCAGGACTCCTCCCGATGCCTTTCAGAACATTTGCCACAACGTGGTTTGTTGTCACAAAACTCGGCAGTGTGACCAAGTTGTTTGCAATTGGTACAATTAAATACCCTTGGCACAAAAAGACGCACCGGAAATAGCATGTTTTCAATATCAACATATTTTGGGAGCATCGAACCGGCGAACGTCACCCGAAGCGAACCTGACTTGGAATATACCTTCTTTCCATCTTTTCCATCCTTGCAAGTCAGGCTCGCTGCGTTGATCACACCTTCAATTTCGACCTCCCGCGAGGGGACATAAACCATATATTCAACATTGTATGCCCTGTCGCCAGCAATTTCATTCGCCACCTGGTATGTAGGTGCGGTGATGCGTAGTTTGTTCCTGTTGATCTGGCTAAAATCAAGCTTCGGAAAACGACGCGTCAAATCTCGTTTAATACCGAGAAAATCTAGGCTTTTTACTTTCTGCCGAAAGTAAACAACCCAAGGCCCAGGCGAAGCCGTATGGTACAATCGAGTGCGCCCTCCATCTTTAGCAGGCACATTGCCTTCTCCAGTCTCCGCCTCCATTCTCACCCCGCAAGGTGGAAGGATAATTTTGCTTATACTAACTTAAAACTAATAGCAAATTAGAAAAAACTTAAAAAAACTAATTCGATTAATTCTAAGCAGTCCCACTCTGTATCAAACAGAAGGGAGAACAATAAAAAGTTTGCCACTTATCTGCCCCTGCTGCTGTAGGTAGCAGCAGTAACAATAGCCTGCTTCACTGGCGTCGCCAGAAGCAGCTACTTCACTCGCCGACAGCGATCGCCTTGGATCCGTAGGTAGGAGCGCACCACACAATAGCCTTTTCACTACCGAACACAATCCGCGATGAGACACAGCACACACGTCTGGCTCGTTCGAACTATCGGCACGGAATGAGAAACCCATCTTGCGACACACCAAACTCCATGATTTTGAAAGACAAGCTCAATAGATGGTTTTTTTTAGAGATTTTGGACACATTGGTCACGTCTGGAAGTGTTTCCGGGAAATTGGTTCCCCCAAGAAAGTGGACAAATCTTGCCTAGCACCAAAACCCATCTTGCGATATATCAAACTCCATGATTTTGAAAAACAAGCACAATAGATGAGTTTTTGACAGATTTTGGACACGTTGATTAAGTCCGAAAGTGTTCCCGGTAGCCCGGTTCCCTCAGGGGACCGTACAAATTTCGATTAGCAACGAAACCCATTTTGCGGCATGTCCAACTTCATGATTTTGAAAGACAAGCACAATACATGAATTTTTGAGAGATTTTGGACACACTTGCCACGTCCGGAAGTGTTCCCGGGAGCCTGGCTCTCTCAGCGAAGTGGTCAAATTTTGATTGGCTCCAAAACCCATCTTGCGACATATCAAACTTCATTATTTTGCTTGACTATCAAAATTATGGAGTTTGTTACGTCACAAGATGAGTTTCAGTACTAATCTAAATTTGTTTACTTCCTTGAGGGAACCAGGTTCCCAAGAACACTTCCGGTCGTTGCCAATGTGTCCAAAATCTCAAAAAAAAAATCATGTATTCAATTTGTCTTTTAAAATCATGGAGTTTGATATGTCGCAAGATGGGTTCCGGCGTTAATCTAAATTTGTTCGCTTCCCTGAGGGAACCAGGCTCCCGGGAACACTTCTGGACGTGGCCAATGTATCCAAAATCTCTCAAAAATTCATCTATTGAGCTTGTCTTTCAAAATTATGGAGTTTGACATGTCGCAAGATGAGTTTTGGTGCTAGGCGGGATTTGTCCACTTTCTTGAGGGAACCAGGCTCCTGGGAACATTTTCGGATGTGGCCAATGTGTCCAAAATCTCTCAAAAACCCATCTATTGAGCTTGTCTTTCAAAACCATGGAGTTTGATGTGTCGCAAAATGGGTTTCGGTGCTAATCGAAATTTGTCCGCTTCCCTGAGGGAACCAGGTTCCCGGGAAAACTTCCGGACGTGGCCAATGTGTCTAAAACATCTCAGAAACTCATTTATTGAGCTTGTCTTCCAAATCATGGAGTTTGGCATACCGCAAGATGGGTTCCGGCGCTAATCTAAATTTCTTCGCTTACCTGAGGGAACCAGGCTCCCGGGAACACTTCTGGACGTGGCCAATGTGTCCAAAATCTCTCAAAAAATCATCTATTGAGCTTGTCTTCCAAAATTATGGAGTTTGACATGTCGCAAGATAAGTTTTGGTGCTAGGCGGGATGTGTCCACTTTCTTGAGGAAACCGGGATCCTGGGAACATTTTTGGACGTGGCCAATGTGTCCAAAACCTCTTAAAAACCCATCTATTGAGGTTGTCTTTAAAAACCATGGAGTTTGATGTGTCGCAAAATGGGTTTCGGTGCTTATCGAAATTTGTCCGCTTCCCTTAGGGAACCAGGCTCCCGGGAACACTTC
Organism: Armigeres subalbatus; assembly: GCF_024139115.2. NCBI lineage: Eukaryota > Metazoa > Arthropoda > Insecta > Diptera > Culicidae > Armigeres > Armigeres subalbatus. The sequence continues at coordinate 265,990,995 of NC_085139.1, forward strand.
CGAACGTGGCCAATGTGTCCAAAATCTCGAAAAAAATCACCTGTTGAGCTTGTCTTCCAAAATCATGGATTTTGATATGTCGCAAGATGAGTTTCGGTGCTAATCGAAATTTGTCCACTTTCTTGTGGGCAGTGTTGTAAAATGTCATTTGCATTCGTTTGTATAATTTTCCCAGAACTTTTTTCAGAAGGTAGCTATCCATTCATGAGGTATGACGAACTTATAGCGCCTAAATGTGCCTACAACTTTGTCCAACAAGACATTGCTGTAAAAATATGTAATCTGGAGCGTGGGAGGCAAAATGTCATTCAAATGACATTATGTCAAATGACACGTGACATTTTGGAGAGTTTTCACTCTCCAGCCTCAGAGGTTATATTTAGAGCAATGTACCCTTGGACAAAAATATAGCCCCACTCAAGCGTTATGAGTACATATAAATTTGAAGAATATATTTGGCTTCTAAAGAAAGTTAGGAACAAATAAGTCAAATGACATGTAGATGACATTTTACAAGCCTGCTTGTGGGAACCAGATTCCCGGGAACACTTCCGAACGTGGCCAATGTGTCCAAAATCTCTAAAAAAAATCATCTATTGAGCTTGTCTTTCAAAATCATGGAGTTTGGTGTGTCGCAAGATGGGTTTCGGTGCTATTCGAAATTTGTCCGCTTCCCTGAGGAACACTTTCGAACGTGGCCAATGTGTCCAAAACCTCTCAAAAACTCATCTTTTGAGCTGGTTTTTCAAAACCATGTAGTTTGATGTGTCGCAAGATTGGTTTTGTTGCTTATCGAAATTTGTCCGTTTCCCTGAGGGAACCAGGTTCCCGGGAACACTTCCGGACGTGGCCAATGTGTCCAAAACCTCTCAAAAACCCATCTATTGAGGTTGTCTTTAAAAACTATGTAGAGTGATGTGTCGCAAAATGGGTTTCGGTGCTAATCGAAATTTGTCCGCTTCCCTGAGGGAGCCAGGCTCTCGGGAACACTTACGGACGAGGCCGATGTGTCCAAAACCTCTAAAAAAAATCATGTGTTGTGCGTGTCTTTCAAAATCATGGAGTTTGATATGTCGCAAGATGTGTTTCGGTGCTAATCGAGATTTGTCAACTTTCTTGAGGGAACCAGGATCCCGGGAACACTTCCGGATGTCAGTGATGAACTTTGTACCATCTTAAAAATCACTTTAATAAAGATTAAAAAAAAAAAAAAAAAAAAAACTTCCGGATGTGGCCAATGTGTCCAAAACCTCCCAAAAACTCATCTATTAGGATTCTCTTCCAAAACCATGAAGTTTGATATGTCGCAAGACTGGGTTGTGTCCACTTGAAAAGTGTCCACCACCCCAGGGATACCCCAGGGAACCCGGTTCCCGGAACATCCGGAACCATGTCCTGGTGATTCAAATGTATCAAAACTTACTTCTGATGCTGGTCAATTATGATTGAACACGTTTGCACTAGCATTCTGGTCACTTTCGTTCATTTATCAATGGTTTTAAAAAAATGGCCCGTTTTTGACTGCATCTGACCCAGGACCCCCCCTTAATAAATCCGGCCGGATTGGCACCATGGTCAAATCAAGTCACGTATCAAAAAATAGACATGATGACGCTTCTTCCCTGAAAATTTCATGGCAATCGGACCAAAAATGAGCCTACACGGGTTATTTCAATTTTGATTTCTAGGTCAGACCGAAACGGGTTAACATACATCGATCTTCATAAGGCGGAAGGTTCAGCGGATCGCTCCATGAAAGTCTTCGAAGGGCTTAGCGAATAAACTTGCGTTGGACTTTTTCTAATAGTTGAATTCCATTTTGATAGTAAGGAGCCCAAACAACGACAGCGTATTCCAAGATAGAACGTACCAAAGAGCAATAGGGAGTTTTTATGCAATGGATATCATCGAAGTGTTTTGCAGCGCGAAAAATCATGCCCAAGCACTTGGATGCTTTGGCCGTAATGTAGCGTATATGCTCCTTAAATGTTAGTTTCGAATCTAACAGAACACCAAGATCTTTAATGGTGCTTTCTCGTTTGAATGGAGTGGAGGATATACAGTAGTTGAATGACGTTATTGAGCGTTTTCTGGCAAAATAAATCACGGAGCATTTGCTTGCATTCAAGCTCATTCTGTTCGGTGTGCACCAATTGACAAAATTATCTAGTTCCTTCTGAAGAAAAATAGCATCTTCGTGACATGACACTATATAATAAAGTTTGAAGTCATCAGCATAGGAGAGTTTGAAACATTTCAGGATTCGGTTAACATCATTCAGGTATAATAAAAACATAAAAGGCCCCAAATGACTCCCCTGAGGAACACCTGATGTTACGACAAATGGGTCGGAAGTAGTGGATCCTAATTTGACTGACACTGTTCGATTGTGTAAATATGAACGAAACCAATTTAATGTTGGATTAGAGAATCCTAGACGTTCCAATTTTGCCATCAATATTTGATGATTTATCTTATCGAACGCAGCAGAAAAGTCAGTGTAAATCGCATCGACTTGTTTACGGTTTTCTAACGCTTTGATGATGAAGGACGTATAAATAACAAGATGAGTTGACGTTGACCTTTTCGGAAAGATTCCGTGCTGAGTTTCAGATACGTAGTCCAAGCATTGGTGGAAATCAAGAACAATTAGCTCGAATAGCTTAGATGTAGCACATAAAGCAGAGATTCCCCTGTAGTTGGAAATTTCCTGTTTGTCACCTTTCTCATAGACCGGAAACACAAACGCCTTTTTCCACAAACAAGGGAAACAACCGGAAGACAGAGAAAGGTTGAATAATAATGACAGTGGTTGTGAAAGAGTACCGCTGAGGCATTCCACGGGGGCATGTCAGTCGATCCTGAGCGACCATTTCGAAAATATTTGAAACTCTGCACAGTTTTTCAATTTCATCTAAATCGTCATTTTTCGATAGCAAATCTTCATATTGAGTCACGACTAACTTTTCAAAAGGGTGTATGTGAAAATGGTTCAAAAATATTTAAAAAGCTGCACAGCAAAAACGGAATGTTCGATTGTTATGATTTTTCAGCAAAGTTAGACAACTAAATGGTGATTCTTAAGAAAATGTGCACAGTAAAAAAAAATTTTTTTTGCCTTTGAAAATATCATTTTTGTCACAAAAACTCAAATATCTCAAATCCCTATCTTTTTCGAACGTAATTTTTTAGGAAAACAGTCCATTACATTAGCTATCTACCATAAAAATTTGGTGATGATAAACTAATAAAAAAAAAGTTATGACATTTCAAAAAATTCACAATTTTCACATTTAGTAAAAACAATTTTTTTTCTGTGTAAGTTATTTCGAGAATTGCAGTTTGATGCAGATTTTATTGTTAAGGGACGTGATTTAAACAAGTTGTTTTCATGATATTTTGATTTAATTATTCATAGCATCTATAAGAAACTTAGACACGATCCAGTGTTGTGATCAAAAGTATTGATAGTGTCATAATTTTCATTGCACGTGACTGGCGAAAAATTCTTTTAATAGTGTTGAAACCTGTTGATAATAACGTTGATAGAAACATATCAGAAATGTTATTTTTAAGACAAAAGCTGCAAAATCAAAGATTTATATACACGTGTACGTCTATAGTTTACCTGCAAAAAATATACCTCTTAGAGAATAGACTTTATGATCGGGAGGAAACGGGTATCTTCAACAACAACAATACGGTACGATAGGTACATACCATGACAATGCTCACGAAAAAGCAAAAAAATTACTACTACTAAGGTTGTTAAAGATCTTATAGTAATTTTTTTCTTCAGTCAAGCAAATGACACCAAACTAGTCAGTAAAAACTTAAAAGTGATTTTGTTTATTGAAATATTACGAACAACATGAGTAGCCGCTTTCTCAACTGTTGTAGGCCGTTTGATGGAAAAAAGTGTTCAAAAGAGTTACGAAATCTCACCGAAAGCACCATAGATAAACTGAAAGCGACTGGTTATGCTCCAATGTCGACATTGAATACAAATTTACGCATTTGCACGTCCTGCCGTCTAAACGTTGACAAAAGAGCAATCTGTATATCATCGGTTGAGCAGAGCGCAGGAAGTTCGAAAACGACAGCAACTGAGGAATTGCCAGATGTATCGACAACAACTGAGGAATTACCAGAAGTATTAAGTGCTGAGAGCCTTGCCATCGTACCATCAGCGAAATCTGTTTCAACAAATCAATCGGAAGATGAGTGTATCCAAAAGGTCAACATCGAACGCTTTAACGAGGGCATAGCTGGGATAAAAGTGACTCCGATTAAATGGAGTAAGATGGACTACGTTTATTACCCGGAGAAAAAATACCGTGAAATAAACGAAGCTGTACGAAGAAACCTCTTCAAATTAGGACCTGATGATGTGGAAAATACAGACTACGATGAGGTAATTATAAATATGAAGGAAAGGTTCTCGAATGCAGCCACAAGGAAAGAAAAATTATTGATTTTGTCGATGCTGCCAAGTTCGTGGTCTATTCAGGATGCCATTGATGAGTTCAAAACCAATAGAAATACAGTAAAAGAGGCAAAACAATTGAAGAATAACTGTCTTTCAACCAAAAATACTAGGTCTAGTACTGCATTAACAGATGAGACAAAAGAAATAGTAGTTCAATATTTTGAAGATGATGAAGTAAGTCGAGCTATGCCTGGTCAAAAGATTATGTAGCAGTAAAAAAGATGGAAAGCGTCAAGCAATCCAAAAACGATTAATGATGACGATTTTGAAAGAAGCGTACACACGCTTCAAGGAAATTCACGATAATATTAAAATGGGTTTTTCCTCATTTGCAAGCCTTCGGCCAAGGCAATGTAAGCTTCTTTCCAATTCAGGAACACATAATGTGTGTGCACAACCCATGAGAATATTAATCTTATTTTACATAGTTTGAAAAGAATCAATTTAACAAAGGATATTAAAATGTTAACTGGTAGTCTTTTGTGTGAAAATACAACATCAAATTGCTATCTACGATCTTGTTCGGATTGTCCAGATTCTTCATCATTGGAAAATACTTTATTCGCTGAGTTTGAAGAAAAATATATTGATCAGTTATCATTTGAGCAATGGGTGACCACGGATAGGTGTGACATAGAAACTATTGTAAAACCTGTAGATGAGTTTGTGTCATATTTTGCTTGAAATTAGAAAGTTTAATCCTCACGATTTCATTAAAACAGAACAATCCAGCTTTTTAAAAATACGAAAAATACATTACAAAATGGTGAATTTTTAGTCATTTGTGATTTTTCTGAAAATTACAGCTTTGTATTGCAAGATGAAGTGCAGTCCCATCACTGGAACGTACAACAAGCTACAATTCATCCATTCGTTATTTATTTTAATGGAAGTACGCAAATTGAACACTTAAGTTTTATTATAATTTCCGAAGATTTAAGATACGATTCAGTATCCGTAAACTTGTTCATTGAAAAAATGATTAACTTTTTACGCGTTGATAAGCATAAAGAAGTCAAAAAGATATATTTCATGTCTGATGGAGCAGCGTCGCAGTACAAAAATCGTAAGAATTTTTCGAGCCTATGTCAATTTAAATCAATGTACGGAATTGATGCAGAATGGCATTTTTGCTACGTCACATGGCAAAGGTCCTTGTGATGCTATTGGAGGAACAATAAAGCGCATGGCCACAAGAGCAAGTTTAGCCAAAGAACGTGAGCATCCAATTAAAACTGCGAAAGAACTTTTGATTGGGCAAATCGTAGAAAAGAAAAAGATTTAACCAAATTATCATTTTGTTTTACTACTACTGAAGAGTACGAAATAAAGGCTTCAGAGCTCAGCGAGCAATTTAATAACGCGAAAACGATCCAAGGAACCCAAAAATTTCACTGTTTCATTCCATTGTCGGAAAATAAAATTAAAAGCAAAACTATACTCAAACTGTGCTGATAATAATTCAAAAGTGTTCGATATTTTAAAAATTTGAATAAAAATAAATAAAAATAAGTATTAATAAACTGTTTTCATGATATCATAACCTATACCAAAATTCAAACCCAAAACTCTTAGAGTTTCTATAACAACATTGTGTAACTGCCACATTTAATTTAATACTTAGGATAATATTAATTCATTTTATTTATTTATACATATAATATTTATACATATAATATACATAATATCGATGAATACATAAATATGGAATATCATACAAACAACTTGTTTAACTCACGCAAGGCCCTTAACAATAAAATCAGCATCAAACTGCGATTTTTGAAAAAAAAAATACACGGAAATTTTTTTGTTTACTATATGTGAAAATTGTGAAATGTTTGAAATGTCATAACTTTTTCGTTTATTAGTTTACCATCACCAAATTTTTATGGTAGATAGCTAATATAATGGACCGTTTTCCCTAAAAAAATTACGTTCGAAAAAAGATAGGGTTTTGAGATATTTGAGTTTTTGTGACAAAAATGATATTTTTAAAGGCAAAAAAATTTTTTTTTACTTTGCACATTTTCTTAAGAATCACCATTTAGTTGTCTAACTTTGCTGAAAAAAATCATAACAATCGAACATTCCGTTTTTGCTGTGCAGCTTTTTAAATATTTTTGAACCATTTTCACATACACCCTTTTGAAAAGTTAGTCGTGACTCAATATGAAGATTTGATATCGAAAAATGACGATTTAGATGAAATTGAAAAACTGTGCAAAGTTTCAACTCAATAGAAAATCATGAATTAAAAATTTTCTTAAATTTTGATGCTGTTGCTTGGAATCGCTCCGCTGCATTTCTTCAGTACTAGATCCTTTCAAGCGGGAACATGCAGATTCAATAGTAGTTCGTGAAACTAAGGAATGAGTGCTCACAGCAGAGGAACGTAAAGGTACATTTGTAGCAGCGTGGATAACATGATGTGGATCCAGAAGTTCGTCTGTATACAGAGGAAAATTGTTCCCTGAAGAGATTCGTTATTAAAGAGCGTGAGCAAGCTTCCTTGCCATTCAACACCATATGGTGGCCGGAAAACCAGTTTCTTTTCTCTGTTCATCAACGTTTGACCAAAACTTCTTAGGGTTGCGTTTCAGATTTCGTTGGGTACGACGAATATGTGAGAGGAACAGTTGGTTGTTCAATCGTTTGTATCTACTACTAACATAAATATAGTTCAGTCTGGTATGTGGAGTATGATAGTTCGAATGTTTTCTAAGAGCTGACCTTTTTGCAGATTTTAAACGTTTAAGGCTCTATAAACCGTAATCAATTTGATGATGAAGATGATTTTGTTCTCATTCGCACTAATACTAATGAAATTTTAGCCAAAATTCAATATTTCACTGCTATTCACCAACTTACCTCAGTCAACGTATATTCATGGTATTTTCATATGAATTTTTCACTCACCTAGCTAATTAATTATCAATTAATAAACTGAAAAGCGCCTAAAACTGCTTTTTTCCTAGAGAAATTTTCGTATACTAATTATACACACACCAACTCCGAACGATCGAGACACACACATACACATGCACTCAGCTTTTCACTTGTTCTTTTCTCGCCGTTTTCTTGATTTTATCACAACTAAACATAATTCACTACCTAACTTTCACTTTTGTCTTTGATGTTGAACACCAATTTCGTCACTTCATGTCGAAAAACCAACGAAAACTGCTTTAAAAAATTTGAAGTGAGAGACAAACTTGACGGCCGTATTGTGAATGTTGCAAAATTCGGAACACCCAAATTCACTACCGCATTAGGTGAAATATTGCGCTCAAAATCTCGGCAAAGCAACTTAGAAATATCAAAACAATACATCAAATATGCTAGTCGACACGCAAACAACTTTATGCATATACAAGAAAAGAATCATCATTTCATCGTTGCCAGATTTATTTGATCAAATAATTATTGCGGTTTGTTTGGAATTAATCAAATCAATCAGAAAAAAAGAAAAGATTATACAAGCTTCTGTTGGCAGAGTGGAGAATGACATTTATTTTACCGTGCCGTTCATCCTACCATGCAGTAACAAAACAAAACTATGGCAGCCGCAGCAGCAGCTACGACCAAGCAGGCGACAGCACATACTTTTACTATTTTCTCCCCCCACAATCAATGTTTTCGTAGAATAATTTCTCAACGTATATCCGGTTTTGGTGCCGGCAAATATACATTTCATTATTCCTTACTCATTTTACAGATTAGAACTAATAAATCAGTATCTGTGGCTAGCACTCTTTCAAGGCTGTGTGCCACAGCCTAATTCAACTCGATTCTGTTCTATTTGCACTGCGCACAAGAAAGTGTGGATGGATGGCACGAGACTCACGCAGCAGCAAACAAACAGTCTGCGGATGAAGAATAAAAAAGACTTAATTTCGTCTTTATAAAATTTAAAAAATTTATTTGGGAAACTGTCTCAGTGTGCTCGACTGCTCAGTGCACGAAATTTTACCGGATAAAATGTAAATATTCGGAGAATCAAAGTGTTTTACTGTACTTTCCCCAACACTGTATGTTGAAAGCCCAGTGGTGTACGAAGAAATTTAAAATAAGTTTCCATATAATAAATATTTCATAAATGTTCAAAAATAAACATTTTGTTGCATCTGGCAACATTATGCAGCGGCTGACAAGCTTTTACCACCCCATTTCCACCCACCTCAAATTTTCGTCACTTTTTCTTACAAGTTGCCTCATCAATACTAACAAGCAATAACGTCATTAATTTTCAAAACAGAGTTACGGAGTCTTGAGCCTTAAGAGTGATATTCGACCAAGGTGGATGCATGTGTGTTTTGGTAGCAATTCTTGGAGTATAATGGTCAATTGCATAAACTACAATTGATGTGTGTTTCTAAACTCAAGCCTTTCAAAATTTCATCCCAACTGATGGTGGAGAGAAAACGACTCATTTCTATGAAGTTGGTTTTTTTGTAGTTGTAGCGGCTAGTTTCAACTACTGGTAGAAACTTGTGTGGAACACATTTCCGTATGTCCAACTGTAAAGGCGGATGATGGCAGCATTCTTTTACGAGGGGGACAGGGGCCTTTGTGACGGTAACATACTGCATAAGATCAGTACTTGCAAAGCATAGATCGAGCATTCGCGCTCTCTGATTGTGGACAGCGTTTAACTGAATGAGACCTGCTAGACTGTAGTCAGCCAGTAGTTGATTCTGAATGCTGCTCATTGAAGATTGAGCCAGATCAGGGAACAGATAACCAGCTGACCCTTGTTTCCAATTAATTGTGCGCATGTTGAAATCTCCCAGAATAAGTATTTTGTCAGTTATACTCATTTCAGATGTAATCCATGTTAATGATTCAGAGTGATGAGCGGCAGGTACTGGATCGGTGACTCGATCAGGAGGGATGTATAATACGCAAATGTATAAGGTATAACCATGTGCATGAAGCGCCACCCACAATTGTTCAATAGCGGCACAATTCGGAGGGTGTAAAATGCGGCATTAGAGATGATCCAAAGGTGGCGGCAGCGCTACGAAGAACACCTGAATGGCGATGTGGCAGACGAAGATGGCGGTATGGTGATGGGAGAACGCGCGTAGGACACAATTTTACCGACTCCGGGTCTCCAGGAAATCTTGGGTTGACCAACTACCAGGAGAGCTATTTAAACACGGTGGTGAGGCACTGGCTAGAGCGCTGCACTGGGTAATTACCAAGGTTTGGGAGGATGAGGTTCTGGCGCAGAAGTGGATGGAAGGTGTCGTGTGACCCATGTACAAGAAGGACGAAAAGCTGGATTGTATCAACTACCGCGCAATCACATTGCTGAACGCCGCCTACAAGGTACTTTCCCAAATTTTATGCCGTCGACTAGCACCAATTGCAAGGGAGTTCATTTGGCAGTACCAGGGGGGGTTTATGGGCGAACGCTCCACCACGGATCAGGTGTTTGCCATTCGCCAAGTACTGCAGAAATGCCGCGAATACAACGTGCCCACACATCATCTATTCATCGACTTCAAAGCCGCATATGAACAATCGATCGGGACCAGCTATGGCAGCTAATCCATGAACACGGATTTCCGGATAAACTGACACGATTGATCAAGGCGACGATGGTTCGGGTGATGTGCGTACTTCAAGTTTCAGGGGCATTCTCGAGTCCCTTTGAAACGCGCAGAGGGTTACGGCAAGGTAATGGTCTTTCGTGTCTACTATTCAACATCGCTTTAGAAGGGGTAATTTTTTTTTCCAAGTTCGTTTATTTGGTAGGCTCAGGCGTGTATAACACTTTACGGAGCCATGGTTCTTTGTGATATATACAATCAATATCATTTTATTATACAGTTAATAAGAGAGGGGAAGGAGCCAGCGTACTCGTGGTGACTCGAGGTTAGTTTACAATGTTTAAGGATGGACGGGGCTTAGGATTTGGGATAAGGAAATTTCAGCTTCTCATCCGGGCATTTGGCGTCAGTGACGATGTGGCGTGTCGTCATGCTCTAGAAGGGGTAATACGAAGAGCAAAGATTAACACGAGTGGTACAATTTTCAATAAGTCCGTCCAGCTATTTGGCTTCGCCGACGACATAGATATTATGGCACGTAACTTTGAGAGGATGGAGGAAGCTAAGCGGATCGGACTAGTCATCAACACGTCGAAGACTAAGTACATGATAGGAAGAGGTTCAAGACGACAATGTGAGCCACCCACCGTGAGTTTGCATCGGTGGTGACGAAATCGAGGTGGTAGAAGAATTTGTGTACTTGGGCTCACTGGTGACTGCCGAAAATGATACCAGCAGAGAAATTCGGAGACGCATAGTGGCTGGAAATCGTACGTACCTTGGACTCCGCAAGACGCTCCGATCGAATAGAGTTCGCCGACATACCAAACTGACAATCTACAAAACGCTCATTAGACCGGTAAACTTGGACGATGCTCGTGGAGGACCAACGCGCACTCGGAGTTTTCGAAAGGAAAGTGCTGCGTACCATCTATGGTGAGGTGCAGATGGCGGACGATGTCGATTAATGTTGGCTATTGCGAAGGTAATTCCGTGGCTGCAAACGGTAAATGTCGTCAAAATTCTAGGTATCACCTTCGCGAACTCGATACGATTGATGACGACGTTGAATTGGAATGCGATGGTGGGCAAGTTCTCCCAACAAATGTGGTTTCACGCTTTTCGCACTCTGACGTTACACCAGAAGGTGATTATGTTAAACACTTTCGGCACAGCAAAATTATGGTACCTCTCATCGGTGCTGCCTCCACTGAACCTACATACAGCGAAGATAACGTCGACGATGGGTACGTTACTGTGGAGGGGTATTGTCGCCCGCGTGCCGATGATGCAATTGGCTCGGAAACAGGAACACGGGGGTTTAAATCTGCACATCCCGGCCCTCAAAAGTCGTAGTCTGGCTTTGAACAGACATCTGAAAGAGATCGACTCCCTTCCTTACTATAGATCCTTTCTTCTCCACGTTAATCCTCGCCCTGCAATTTCAATAGATCATCCCGACATCAAAACAATCCTATCATGCTTATCCCAAATCCCTCACCAAATCCAACAAAACCCCTCCGCTGATCAAATCCACCAGCATTTTGTGCAGCAAACAGAACGGCCTAAAGTGGAACAAAATAGTCCGACGATCGACTGGCCCCGCGTGTGGAGAAACATTGGATACAAACAACTGTCTTCAATACACCGTTCGCAGCTCTACTTGTTTGTGAATGGAAAGACCGAGCATCGGAAGCTGCTTCATACAATGCAACGAGTAGCAGACGACAACTGCACCCATTGCGGGAACCATTTACAAGAAACGCTCCAGCACAAATTTTGCTCTTGTCCTCGTGTCGGCCCGGCTTGGATGTTCCTACAGCAGAGAATAGCAGGGCTAATGAATGGATGGAGAAGATTCTCTTACGAAGAGTTGGCGATACCTACTCTGGCAGGGGTGAACAAACGTAAACGAGTGGAGATTTTACGAATGTTAACAAATTACATTAACTTTGTTAATTTAAGTAACGATGCTATAAATGTAAACTCATTGGTCTTCCACTTGGACGTTAATTTTTAAAACTGTAAATAACTTTTAATTGTAAATGAACTACAAATAAACTGAATATTAAAGCCACAAAAAATAGATGATGTGGTGGAGCGTTCGCCCATAAAACCCGCCTGGTACTGCCCCACGAACTCTCTTGCAATTGGTGCTAGTCGACGGCATAAAATTTAGGAGAGTACCTTGTAGGTGGCGTTCAGCAATGTGATTGCGCGGTAGTTGCTACAATCCAGCTTATCGCCCTTTTTGTAGATGGGACACACGACACCTTCCATCCACTCCTGCGGCAAAACTTCCTCCTCCCAAATCTTGGTAATAACCCAGTGCAGCGCTCTAGCCAGTGCCTCACCACCGTGTTTAAATAGCTCTCCTGGTAGTTGGTCAACCCCAGGGGCTTTGTTGTTCTTCAGCCGGCCAATCTCCTCCTGGATTTCCTGGAGATCCGGAGCCGGTAGAATTATGTCCTGCGCGCGTTCTCCCAGGTCCATCACCATACCGCCATCTTCGTCTGTCACATCGCCATTCAGGTGCTCTTCGTAGTGCTGCCGCCACCTTTGGATCACCTCACGCTCGTTCGTAAGAAGGTTTCCGTTTATGTCCTTACACATATCGGGCTGTTACACGTGGCCCTTACGTGAACGGTTCAACTTCTCAAAGAACTTTCGAGTGTTATTAGCGCGGTACAGTTCCTCCGTCTCTTCACGGTCTCGATCTTCCTGCAGGCGCTTTTTCCTCCGGAAAATCGAGTTTTGTCTGTTCTACGCCGTTTGTATCGTGCCTCGTTCGCCCTCGTGCGGTGTTGCAGCAATCTCGCCCATGCTGCATTATTCTCTTCTACTAACTGCTCACATTCGCCGTCATACCAGTCGTTTCTCTGATCCGGGGGCACCGTGCCAAGTGCAGCGGTGCTACCAATGGCGGATCGAATATCTCTCCAGCCATCTTCAAGAGACGCTGCACCTAGCTGTTCTTCCGTTGGGAGTGCCACTTCCAGCTACTGCGCGTATTCTTGGGCTAGTCTAGCGACTTGTAGCCGCCCAATGTTAAGCCGCGGCGTCCGACTTCGACGCGTGTTGTTCACCGTCGAGAGTTTTGAGCGCAGGCATACTGCAACGAGGTAGTGGTCGGATTCAATATGCGCACTGCGGTAAGTGCGGGCGTTCGTGATGTCGGAGAAGAATTTACCGTCGATTAGAACGTGGTCGATTTGGGTTTCCGTTTCTTGGTTGGGTGATCTCCATGTGGCCTTGTGGATATTTTTGCGGGGAAAGAAGGTGCTTCGGACTACCATTCCGCGGGAGGCTGCGAAGTTTATGCATCGTTGGCCGTTGTCATTCGATACGGTGTGCAGACTATCCGGTCCGATGACCGGTCTATACATTTCCTCCCTTCCTACCTGCGCGTTCATGTCACCGATGACGATTTTGACGTTCCGCAGTGGTCATCCATCGTATGTCTTCTCCAGCTGTGCGTAGAACTCTTCTTTCGGGTAATCAGCCTTAGGGTAATCGAGCCTTCCTGGTTCAATCAAAACAAGCCGCAATCCTCCTCTGCACTTTCTAGCACCGCCTCCATGACCAAGTTAAAAACAAAGGGGCTTAACGGACAACCTTGTTTTATGCCAATGCGACGCGGAGTAGGATGCGAAACTTCCCCTTGCCAAAGGGTTTGCTCTATGTCACCCACCAAACACTCCACAACACGGTTAACAATACAGCATGGCACTCCCTTTGCTGTGAAATATGCACACAAATGAAATAATTTAATGTTGTAATTAGACATGTGAGTACCTTTAAGAATGGCCGGAAGACATGTGAGATTGACCGCATCGAACGCCTTTTCGATATCTAGCGACATTATAGCCACGGGAATTCCTCCATACCACCGTTCTTGGAGAATACGTTGCACTACATAAAAGTGATCAGTGGTTGACCTGTCGTTTAAAAATGCAGCTTAGTGATATCCCACATGTAGTATTCAGGGTAAGCGGCTAATGATTTTAGTTTGTATAAGTTATTCTAGACTATGAATTGATTCTGCTATTGCGGATAGTGCATTAAACATAAGCAATCAAATATACCAATCGTGAAATCACATATTTCGCATGCCCCAATTTACCGTACAATGTGGCAAGTTTTACATTAGACTTGATTCGAACTCTCAATTTTGCATATGCACTAATATTGATCTCTATCGTGAAAGAATCTGTGCATGATTGAGTATTTGAGAGTATGGAGAGCAACATATTGAATTTTCTGACGAACTTTGCTTCATTTAAGCGTGTGCCAAGGAATCGGTAGCTTGTGAAGGGCTAAGAGAGGTTGCGCGGCGGGGTATGGCAATGCTAGCGCATTGCAACCACCGCAGTGTGAGATGGTGTTGGTAGCGCCATCGGGTTGAGTAGCAACGACGAAGAGAGTTTGTTGTTTTTAAAACGAACAGTCGCACCGCTCTTCAACGGCGGATTCTATTCAGCCGTTTTCGGCTGGAATACGACATGTCGCAGTCGGTAGTGTTGGTTTTATATTTGTAACTAGCGCATGAAAATGGTGCTTGCCACCGAGGGGCTGTCAACTTACGTATTTACGATTCATCTGCCTGAATTGACAAGGCGTATTGAGGAATTATTTTGTATTTCCGTATTTTTTCACGTATTGAAGTATTTTTGCGTATTTTTGTATTGTAGTGTATTAAGTTTATCATAATTTGTATTTTACGTGTATTTTTCACCATGATTTGTATTTTTTGCTAGCTATTGAAGCTATTTTTTTTTCGTTTCGGCTATTCGCGAAGTCGAAGCAAAATCCTTCATACATCCTAAGACAGTTCTTTATGAATTTCCACAGTAGAGGAACAGAGAGGAGGGAATAGCGGCTATGCTTCGCTCAAGCTGACAAATAGCAATGGAAGGGAGAGAGGGAAAAATCTCAAATTATTTCCAAAACAAAGCACGGAAAAAAATTTATTGATATTGTCGGCGTATCACCAACTTAGAATTCGGAAGTCGGGACTGTATCTGGAGAAAAATCCAACTTCGGTATAAAAAGCGGTTTAACTTTCTCCCGGATAGACAATAGTTTCTCAACCAAAGTCCGGTGCCTATTTTGCCATCGAGACTTGCAGAGAATACCTGTCACTGCATGATATAGAAAAGATATTCAAATAATAATTTCTTACCGAAAAATCATTTTTTACTTTGAGAATCAATATGGCCGAAACTTAAAAATATGATAAAATTCATGATATATCAAACATTTTCAGCAAAAGTATGAAAAACGGCAAACGGACACAATATAAAAGTTTTAGGATGAATGATGTTTCATACATTGTTATTTTTTACGAGCAACGGATCCGCAGCTGGGGATTTGTTCTCCAAGGACCTCCTCCACAATATTCCAAAGGAATTATCGATGTCCAACTCAGTTGTGTCCATTTTCCTTGGTGCAGATACCGATGATCGAATCGGTTATAATCCTGGTAATAAAAGTGGAATCAAGATTACGTGCCTTCGCGAGTTATTTGCGTGCGTGATTTTCTTCTTCAAAATAAGAAGTCCACATCTGTCAAAATAACAGATTTGTATTGATAGGTATTGACGTATTTTTGGTCAGTCGGCGTATTAATCAGGTATTAAAATTGTATTTTACATCGTATTGACGAATTGTCGGCGTATTAATGAATTATTTCGAATTGAAGTAATAAAAAGAATTTTTGTATTTTTCAGGTATTTTTTGATGTATTTTTAGATGCATGTATTTACAATTCAACTGATTTACGCAGTTGATTGCCCCTCGCTTGCCACATCCATTAATGTGCTAGTTACTAAATGGTAAGTATGCTCTCATGTTGTGGATTTCGGAGCGAGCAGGTCTCCGAAATCATAGAAAAAAAAATACCGAAGCGAGCAGGTCTTCGAGTGTTTAATAAAACATGATCCCGGAGCGAGCAGGTCTCCCGAGGATATAATAAAAGATACCGGAGCGAGCAGGTCTCCGAGGCATTTTTTTTTGTTTATTCCGGAGCGAGCAGGTCTCCGAGGCATTTTTTGTTTATTCCGGAACGAGCAGGTTTCCGAGGCATTTTTTTTTGTTTATTCCGGAGCGAGCAGGTCTTCGAGGCATTTTATTTTGTGAATGCGATTAGAACTCCGAGGCATGTTGACGTCGAACTACGTCTGTGACCACTTTGCAAATGCGAAGCAGGATTCCGGAGCGAGTGGAAATCCGAGGCATGTTTACGTAGGACTACGTCTGGGTTTTCTATAGAGGACCACACTTTGCGAATACAGAGCAGGTGTCCGAGACAATTTTTGTTCATTCCGGAGCGAGTAGAACTCCGAGGCATATTGACGTAGGATTCCGTCTGTAGAGTACATTTTGTGAATGCGAAGCAGACCTTCGAGGAATTTTCGTGTTTATTCCCGAGCGTGTAAAACTTCGATGCGTGTTGAAGAAGGGCTACGTCTGTGTATTCAACAAAAAAAGTTTACTTTGAAAATGCAAAGCAGTACTCCAAGGCATTTTGTGTTCATTCCGGAGCGAGTACACATCAAAGACATTTTAACGTATGACTGCATCTGGGTATTCCGTAGAGCAATACACTTTGCGAATGCATTGCAAGATTACGAGACATTTTTTGTTTCTTTTTCGGAGCGAGTAGAACCTCGAGACATGTTGACGCTGGACTACGTCTGTGTATTATGTGGAGTACACTTTGTGAATGCGAGCCGACCTTCGAGGCATTTTCGTGTTTATTCTGAAGCGAGTAGAACGCCGAAGCATATTGACGTAGGACTACGCCTGTGTATTCTATACAAGAGTACACTTTGTGAATGTGAAGCACTCCGAGGCATTTTTGTTTATTCCGGAGCGAGCAGAACTCCGAGGCATGTTGACGTAGGACTACGTCTGGGTATGCTATAGAGGACCACACTCTGCGAATACAGAGCACGACTCCGAGAAAATTTGTGTTTATTCCTTTTTGTGTTCATTCCGAAGTGAGTAAAAAATCCGAGGCATTTTATTTTGTGAATGCGATTAGAACTCCGAGGCATGTTGACATCGAACTACGTCTGTGACCACTTTGCAAATGCGAAGCAGGATTCCAAGACATTTTGTGTTCATTCCGTAGACGTAGAACTACGGCTGTGTGTTCTATAGAGGAGTACACTTTGAGAATGTGAGGCATTTTTTTGTTGATTCCGGAGCGTGTAGGACTCCGAGGCATGTTGGAGTAGGGGTTCGTCTGTGTATTCAAAAGAAGAGTAAACATTGAAAATGCAAAGCAGGACTCCAAGGCATTTTGTGTTCATTCCGGAGCTTGTAAACATCAGAGACATTTTGACGTAGGACTGCATCTGGGTATTCTATAGAGGAGTACACTTTGCGAATGCAGACTCCGAGGCGTTTTTTTTGTGAATGTGAGTAAACTCCGAGGCATGTTGACGTCGAACTACGTCTGTGACCACTTTGCAAATGCGAAGCTGGATTCCAAGACATTTTGTGTTCATTCCGTAAACATAGGACTTCGGCTGTGTATTCTATGGAGGAGTACACTTTGCGAATGTGAGGCATTTTTTGTTGATTCCGGAGCGAGTGGAAATCCGAGACATGTTTACGTAGGGTCTGGGTTTTCTATAGAGGACCACACTTTGCGAATACAGAGCAGGTGTCTGAGACAATTATTGTTCATTCCGGAGCGAGTAGAACTCCGAGGCATGTTGACGTAGGATTATGTCTGTAGGGTACATTTTGTGAATGGGAAGCAGACCTTCGAGGAATTTTCGTGTTTATTCCTGAGCGTGTAAAACTTCGATGCGTGTTGAAGTAGGGCTACGTCTGTGTATTCAACAAAAAGTTTACTTTGAAAATGCAAAGCAGTACTCCAAGGCATTTTGTGTTCATTCCGGAGCGAGTACACATCAAAGACATTTTAACGTATGACTGCATCTGGGTATTCCGTAGAGCAGTACACTTTGCGAATGCATTGCAAGATTACGAGACATTTTTTGTTTCTTTTTCGGAGCGAGTAGAACCTCGAGACATGTTGACGCTGGACTACGTCTGTGTATTATGTGGAGTACACTTTGTGAATGCGAGCCGACCTTCGAGGCATTTTCGTGTTTATTCTGAAGCGAGTAGAACGCCGAAGCATATTGACGTAGGACTACGCCTGTGTATTCTATACAAGAGTACACTTTGTGAATGTGAAGCACTCCGAGGCATTTTTGTTTATTCCGGAGCGAGCAGAACTCCGAGGCATGTTGACGTAGGACTACGTCTGGGTATGCTATAGAGGACCACACTCTGCGAATACAGAGCACGACTACGAGAAAATTTGTGTTTATTTCATTTTGTGTTCATTCCGAAACGAGGCGAGGCATTTTGACGTCTGTGTATTCTATGGAAGAGTAAACTTTGCAAATGTGAAGGACTCCAAAGCATTTTTGGTAATTCCGGAGCAAGTAGAACTCCGAGACATGTTGACGTAGGATTACGTCTGTGGCTTCTATGAAGGAATACATTTTGCAAATGGACTCTGAGGCGTTGTTTTATTTATTCCAGAGTGAGTAAAACTCCAAAGAATGTTGACGTAGGACTACGTTTGCAAGTTCTATAGAGGATTGCTCTTTGTGAGTACCGAGCAGGACTCCGAGGCATTTTTAGTGTATTCCGAATTGTGCAGAAGCAAGTAGAATTCCGAAAAAAAAATTAAAATGTGACCCACAATCATTATTAGTTTTTAGCAAAAATATGACGGTACTTAACATATCAAGTTTGTTCTTCTTTGCATTAGATGTTGATGGTACTACAATATTAAGAATTGTTTTAATTTATTTTGGAGCAATTTAGGTATGATTTTTCTTTATAATGAAATATTTATAAAATTGAAATCATATTCTTACAAAACTGAAAGAGTAGGGAAGGAGAAAGATGTAGTATTCAGGGTAAGCGGCTAATGATTTTACATATCATATCGCCGGAGCGTCTCCAAAACCCACATCGCATATATTTTGTAACCAGTGCTTGTTAAACAAATTCGACGATATTGCGATGGAGACGTTGGTTTCCGTACCTTTGGTATCGGAATAACAATAGTGTTTTTTCATCTGGGAGTTTGTTTTTGACCCACACAGCTTCTAATAGGTCTTTCAACTCCAACAAGACAGAATAATCCGCATACTTCAGGCATTCAACAGGTAGGCGATCCTGGCCAGTAGCTTTTCCATTTGCCATCGAGTCTAAGATTCGTCGTACGTCGTAAAGGGTAGGTCCTGCTGGTAATTCATGAACATCAGTCTCTGGAATATGCCCGGGCAACCCGATATTTAGCCCATCACTTGCTGCGCTCCAACTGCTGATTGGAATGGACGAGAACTATACATCCCTACGCTTGCGATGCTTCTTCAGGTACATATGAGTACGGTTAATACGAACCCCATACGGATACTGCTGAAGACTGTTGAAGAACTCTTCACACTTCCTCTCGTCGTACTGCTGTAACACCAATCTCAGACGAGAAATAACAGCAGACAGCTTCGTAGAAATTTCCACCGATGGCTTCCACGACATCCAGAACCTATATTTGCAGATCAAGGCCACTAACTTTCGACAGTCACGATCGAACGGTAGGCGACCTCGAGATTAAAGATCCTTTTCTGCTGCATATTTTGTTCTCTGCATCAAAGCCTTCCACGCATCTTGAGGAGGCAACCGTTGGTCAGAATGAGTTTTCTGGAGCTCTTCGTGGAAAATCTTTTGGGTTTCTGCATGCTGTAAGATGGACGGTTCACCTAACGGTAGAAAGTGAGGTGACCTGAAGTTTCTCAGTTGTTGGTTACATTTAACCCTGGAAAGAGCAGTTGACTTCCTATTTGGCACAATAGACCAGATTATCATCTTATGATCCGTTTTAACACTAATCGACATCTTCGCTCTGAGGTCACGTAAGTAATGTTTGGATTGAAGAGGAGTGATGACATGATCCAACTGTGAACACGCCGTTGGTTCAAGTCCACATCAGTGAGTTGCTGGCTCTAATGGTACGAACCACCATATTATGCCGTAACAAAAAATAACGCAACTGTACTCCGGTTTCGTTGCTTCTATCGTGACACGTGATCCTGCCGAGACAATTTCTCTCTCGATCTGTGGAATCGCTGTACGCAAGATGACTATTGAAATCCCCAACCAATATCACTAGTTCTTTGTCGGAGCAGCTTTCATAAAAACCTCCCAGCTGACCCAAATATGTCCAGTTGGCCTTGTTAGGTGCATAGACGTTTACAACTATCACACGATGGGTTGAAAGACCAATGGTGTAGCAAACATTCGCCGTCAAGATGTACGATCCTAGGGAATTAACATCACTTACGCGGATATTATGCCATTTGGAAATGAGAATAGCCAAATTACGTTTTCGGTTTATGCGAGTGCTTCCAGTAAGCCAAACGAAATTGCTTGTATCGGACCTTGCAGCATCGATGTTCGCCTCCTGTAGAAAAGCAATTGCAACTCTATTCTGATGCAGAAAATAGTCGATATCACTCCGCTTCTTGCGTGTCCGACATCCTGACACGTTCCAAGAGACCATCTTGAGAAAGCAATCAGTATTATTAACTGAATCGGGCTGCCCTAAAGGAGTGCAGGATACAACTACACCAATTGACGGCAGGGATGCATGTGGCGCGTCCGAGACACTGGAAGGCGGAGTTGAATGAACAGGCGAGACGATAGTGGGAATGTTTACACCAGTCAGTACAGGAGATACCGCAGAAGTCGGTAACGTAGTTGAAAGAGATTTGACAGGAGTGATGTGATTTTCGGTAACAGTCACGTTGCATACACCACCACAAGATGTATCCTCCAAAAGGTTGCCTGATCTTGTTTTCTTTGCCGGAGGCGACAAAGCATGAACAGTTTGGACTGAAAGAACGCTGCCATTGATGAAACCGCTGTTACGTTGCCCACGTAAATTCTTATCGGAGATAAGTTACCCGGAGAGCGGGGTAGCATAAGTTGCTCATCTGTATATCCGATGTATACTATAATACTTAAGCCGAATACTTCGGCGAGCGAAAAGAAAACTTTAGAATCAACTTCTTCAAAATCAAATCGGCCAACAATACCTGGAGCTACAATAAAATAAAAAAAATAATATAATCAAGATTACTACCCATGTACTCACCAGAATGTGAGTCTGAGGTGAGACTGGAGAATTTCCCAATAACGGCTATTAAGGCAGAAACCGCTGAGTCATCTGGGGGAACACCAATTTGATCAAGAAATGATTGATATATGGCATGCTGTCCATAAAATGGCACGACCTTAAGCCCATGCCCTGCTCTCGAAATGTCAACTGATCTTTCAGGCTTTTGACGATCAATGCGAGCGAAGAACAGAACACTGTCGTAATGTGCACCGGTGTACTTAATACATGGCAATCTTTCTGGCGGGAAGAGACTTGTTGGGATATTCTATAATGCGCGTCGTGCGTTCATCCCAGACGGTAATGCTAACATTATAGAGATCACACGCAACGGATATACAGTCTTCACCGCCCCAGAACCCTTCTTGGGCCAACAACTCCAGATATTTCCAAACTCGATCATACACGTCGACGAAATCCTGCTTCACGAAATCCTCAGCAAATGGGACCAAATAAGCCCAATATCTAGAAAAATTGTTTCGCAGATACACCACAATCGATGCTCGCACCTGAGACACCGCAGCAGAAAAGGTAGACTCCTCAGGATGAATTCCCATTATCTGGTGAACGAGGCTTCCAAATAAACAATTTCCATCACCAGGAATGCGCTGCAGCCACAGACTAAATTCGCCTATCTGGCGGGGTAGAAGCCGGAAATACGTGAATATCTTCACAGTATGAACAATAACCACGCACGGAGATAACATAAGCAAGTAAGACGAATAGATAATGCAACTGAATGAGTTATCCAAGCAATTCACCTTATGAACCTGTACTGGTACCCGCTAAATTATTGTATGCTGCATGGACCAACCAGTGCATTCCGGACCAAAGTTTCTTATAATGAAGTCGCACATTGGGGCTGGCACTGATTCTGGGCCATGCTCGTGGTATTGTTTTGGCAACTTTTATTTTTGATTGGGCTTTAATGTGAGTGTTCAGTTCTAGAGCTTTTGGATCCATTATCCAAGTGATTTACAAATCCCAAACAAGTAACGCGCTCGCGAGTGATTGTGGTATTTATTTATTTATTCATTTATTTATTTATTTTATTTTATTCATCCGGTGACGTGTTTTATTGAAATTTGAGTGAAACGTTTGATGGAATGGAGAAAAGAGAAGCGTCATGTTCTTTGTGAAATGCAACATATTTGTACAACGCAAAAGGAAGTACCATTTCTATTACTATGTGTGATATGTGTTTAGGTAGATCAGCGCGTGGATATTTTCTGGTGGTGGTGCATTTAGGCCGTTTACGTCACAGAGCTATTGAATTTTATATCAGAAATCGCGAAAATACTTCAAATAAAACTTTGTAAAATGTTTATTATAATTATCTTTAAAAGGCATGGTTTGATTTTTGTATTCGATGAACCTAGAAGAATCGTTTTGCTCACTGAGCAGAAAGTACAAATTTGGTAAATTTAGATTTGTTCAACGGATAGTTGTTGATAGATTGAGGTTAAGAAATCGCCTGTAAATTACTTAAAGAATAAACTGTAAATAAAATCGATATTAGCATGCTCTTTCGACAGCCGACTGGCAAGAGTTTAAATAAAAACAGGAAAACAACATAGTTTGTGGGTCGAATTGCCAGCTTGAGGCAAACCTCCATGACCTACCTTACCCTACCCAACCACCAACTCCATAGAACTTATGAGGGCGTCGCCAAATCGGGGGCCTCTCGTTAAGTAAGTTCTACATCAACATTTTCTTTCCTATCCCTAGTTACGGTAAAGATGGGCGTGGCCGGGAGTAGTAATCCTCATGCTTATGCCATTTTTATCTTAGATTGGAATCAAGGGTAACTCCCCACCTTGATTTCCGATAGCAATCTGGATAAGGATTCCATAAGAAACATGAGTATCACTAGTGTCCAATCTACGAAGTATACCGTAACAACGCTAACGCTAACTTAAAATCTCAAAAAATCACTTTAACATGGTCAAAACGTGAACGGAACGAATCGCAATGTTCACAAAACTTGTAGAGCACACCAAAAGCTTCCGTATAGAGGTTGTTGCGATGGTTTTCGGCGTTTATATTTCTCATTAGATTTTTTTCAAAGTTGAAAATAACCCAAAAACACTAAATCGACTTGAGCCACCTCGAAATTTTATCCGAATCAGCTGAAAATTTGACAGGAGGTTTATTTTAGCATAAGAATTGTGATTCTGAGCTGACCGGTTAAATTTTTTTATACTTTTTGAAAACATGAAGAGGTCTACTATGTATGTAAATAAATTTGGATATAATTGTTTACTTACTACATATGTGGTATTGATGGTTGATTTAATTCAAACGAGTTCAAACGTCAATCATACCGTAACTGGTTATTCAGAGATTACGAGAAAGGCCAAATATAAATTTGTTTAATTTTCGTAAATTCCATGAACAGCATTGAGGACGGATTTCAATTTATCGTTGTTATATTATTTTTTACATATTTTTTCCCAGCGTGCGATGGTTATAACTGGCTGAACAATAGTTGAAATAAACATCTTGTACATTCATTAACCAACTTTAGTTTGACGGATTGACTTGTTGAATAAGAGTCCAATTATGATTCATATTCAGCAATTAGATTATTTATGTTATGCATTGAGTGAGCCATAACTAACAAATCAAGGATTGCGTAGATGACAACGTTACCGGCGGACGATCAAAGGTCAGCAGTTTGAGACCCGATTTAGGCAAATCTTAAAATAGTTATTAAAAATATACTTGCTTCAACATACTTTCTACGGAGATCTTGAGGATGTTAGTTACCCTCAATGCGTTTCGAAGAATTTACATACAGCTGAATTAGGGCTTAAAAACATGCTTATTAAGGACATAGTTGGAAGAGTACCACGATGGCAGTCAATATGGCACCGGACCTTCCACGGGCCAACCCCACACCTCCCGCACTCCTCTCCCACCAACATTCGAATGCATCGAACAGCATCGAACAAAAGTTTAATATTCAAATTACTAACCTGTTCACAGCATATTTATTCACTTCCTGTGATAATGAACATGTTTCTCCAAAGAGTCCTATGTGTTTCGGCTCGAATTATATCATAAATCAGCAGTTTCGTGCCAATTTAATAGCCGTTCGCGATTTGGCGGGTTTAGCACTGCACTTCACTTCTTCTCAAAGGGAATTGAAAAAATCAAGTTTTTACTCACTTCTCCACACATGAGCAGCTCGAAATGCTGATCGAATGCAAATTGAACATCACTTTTTGAAATCAATTACTTGTTTGAACCGACAACTTAATATAAACTGCTATTTTTGCCCGAAATTAACGATTAAAAACTGATCGCGGAGCAAATGTAAACACCGGCACCTAACTAATAATTAGGGTGGTTCAGAAATGATTTTGCTCCGCCAGGCTCAGTCGATTATGTTTCATATTTTGGGTGTCGCACCGACACACCGAAACCGGCATATGTGCCACAACATTCTCCTACAAGAGCCTCGGAAGTTACTTACTGCATACCTCGCCTTAGATTACTATCAAGAAGCACTTTCTTCGGATTACTATCTATGCTTGGCACACCGCGCCCAATTTTCGCTGTATGTACAAGATAATATTATATCCGAAGGTAGCTTATTTATTATGCAACTTAAATCACACAGCTAAGATAACAGTTTATGGTAGGGATTTTCTCATAAAATAATTGTGCACCACTGTTTTACGTTCACCCAGTCGAAAGCTATCGGCGCTTCGCAGGGCCTTCCGTTTCCTTCTATATTTATACAACGCACATCATCAGAGTTTCAACAGGCATCAAGTCCAATGTAGCACCTAACTTGTTAGTTTAACGAACATTACCTTCAGAGGGACATAATAGACCTTTGGACTCATAAGAACATAAGACTTAGTGAGTTGATAAACCGTTACCAACTATTCTACATCAAGCGATTCGATCATCCGGCGTACAGCGATCTCCTAGCACTGGGCACCCACGATGGGACTGATTTCCACCGTCAAGCCGACAAACAGGGCCAGCTTGGGCGAAATAACATTCTTCAGGGGCACTACCCTTGTCGTCGTCGGGCATCATCTGGAAACAATAAAACAAAAAAGAGTCACCAATTGAATAACCAACTGATCATGAAGCGGCAAGAACCAAATAGCTATGCAAACTAAAATCCACCATGAAAGTTGCGGGTAGTTGAAAAAAAATCTTGACGTATCCCTTTTCATAATTGTTCTAATCAAGAATGTTATCAATCAATTAGTAATCTGCCTTCGATCATTTAGTGTTTGTCAATAACTCATTCAAGCCTTAAAAATGTGTTGTATGGTGGACTTCTATGCAAGGTTTATCTACAACTCTAACAGTTCCGCCACTAATAACGAAGCTATAGCGCTGGTAGCATAACTTAGCCTAAATGATAGCATATTTTGTTATCATTTAGTATAAGTAACAACTAGCACCACTAACCTTTAATAGTGGTCGAGCATCGACCTGTTAAGGATGATTGTAGAAAAACCTTCCACCATACAACGACATGGTTAACTAGAATGAATTATTGACAAACTACTAAATCGATGATCATCCTTGATTCTAATTTCATAAGATTTATAGTTTTCGAATTTGCTCTGATTTTGTATATCAAGCTGCTTAAGTCTCATGATTCTTGAGGAATATATCTACATACCTTGTCAGCAACATGCTTAGAAATAAGACCGTCGGACCGATGTGAAATACCGAGAAGCCGTCCCCATCTGGAATCAATAGAAGCAAAACATTAAACCTCAGACAACAAGCAGTGATCATGCGTGACGTTTTCCCATTAGAGATGGGAGCTCCGCTCAGGAGCTGTTCGAAAGATTCGCTTCTTTACATTGAGCTGATGAACCATGGATCTTTTTAAAGAACCCCACACACTCAGTTTTTATTTCTGCAGCTCGGCAAAATCGTGCCCAGCAAATAAAAACTTTGTAGCTGAGTTTCAAAAATATTTGCTGATTTTCAGCAACTTTGACAGAAATCTCGGCAAAAAACATGTTTGCTGGGGCACGGCTGTGCGAATCTCGGTTGTTGTGTTGCTGTGCTCGGTTGCTGTGCTCAGCAGCTCGCTTTAAATTGATGAAATCATTGTCAAACACGCGCCTAGAGAAACTCCCTCGAGCGTACGCACTGTTGTATTTTGTACAACACATACGAAAATACCACGCTCGCGGTACACAAGACAAGCGAGCTTGTATGAGCATTCCGGTCCAGTACCGCGCACTTCTTCTAAAATTCCGGCCCCTAGCTTATGCTAATTTGCCGACTGGCTGGCTAATCCACTGCTGCCTAATCCATCTACGCTGCAGCTCCGACAGTATTTGCGTCACGACTCTCACGAATTCCACGTGTCTTCCTCGTGACACATTCGCTCTGCGATATTATCCGCCCTTGGAACAGGCCGTAATAACGACATGGTGATCGGGGGATCGCTCTTCCCTCATCGACCGGTTCACAAGGTCACGTGTTCTCCGTGACGGCTTTACAGAAAATCAAATCGACCACATCTATCAGCCGAAAATGGAAACGGAGCCTTCTTGGTGACGGAATACGGTGCCGATATCGCGTCTGATCATCACCTCCTCATCGGCGAAATACGCCTGCGCATTGCGCGGATTCGTCGGCAGGAGGAAAGAGTTGGACGACGATTCAACACACGCCGCTGGAAGATGCAACGGTGAAACGTCCTTCGTTGAAGAACTGGAGACGCTGCTGCAGATATTCCGGAATGGCAGCATGGAAGACCAATGGACCGCCATCAAGAATGCCTTCATCGCCACCAGCGAGAACAATCTGGCGAACTACGCACCAGAGAAAACAATGGATCACCGATGAGACCTGGAGGAAGATGAGAGCGAAGAGAAGCAAAGCCGCGATAGAGCGATCAAACCAGAGGAGCCAAAGTTCTAGCCCGCCAACGATACGGCTCTTGAGAAGGAAGTAAAACGCTCATGTCGACGGACAAGCGAGCGTGGGACTCTCTGGCCGACGAAGGAGAGAGCCGCCGCAACCGGGATTCGCCTCCTCACGATATCTCACGACGCTTAAGCGGGGCGAAGATGAATCAACGATGCCTGTGAAAGACGCGAATGATCAGTTATTGACCGACCCACTGACCAGCTGAAACGCTGATTCGAGCACTTCGAACAACTTTTCAGGTGCCAGCCAGGCCATCACCACCTCGGCATGATCTGCCTGGATCCGACGTATAACACGCGTCAATACCGAAGCTCCATCACTGCTAGAGATTCAAACAGCCATCCAAAGCATGAAATCGAATAAAGCCCCAGGGTCGACCGCATATCAGCCGAGATGCTCAAAGCTGACCCATGACATCCCTCAACTACTGCATCGTTTATTTCCTAATATCTGGGACACCGAACTTTCCCGTCGACTGGATGCAAGGTATATGTAAAAGGTGCCCAAAAGGGTGACCTGACTGTATGCGATAACTGGCGAGGCATTATGTTGCTGTACCGTTCTCAAAGTTCTGCAAATTATCCTAGCCCGGATTCAGGAGAAGATCGATGCGACTCTCCGGCAGCAAGCCGATTCCGTGCCGGAAGATCCTTGTGGACCATATTGTCACGCTCCCCATCATTCTGGAGCAGGTCAAGAATTCCAAGAGTCCCTTTGGTATTCATTGACTCAGAAAAGCTTCGACCGTCTCAATCACGAGAATATGGGGCGCCCTGAGACGCAGGGAGTTCCTGAGAAAATCATCGGCCTCATCGCCTCATCGAAGCACAGTACGAGGCCTTTTCGTGTAGAGTGCTGCACAATGGGTCCTGTCCGACCTATCCGGGTCGTAGCTGATGTGAGGAAGAGTATGTCCTATCACCGTTCGCTCATCGTAATCGATGAGATTCTGGTAGGTGCATTGACCGTGAACCAAACCGCGGCTGTTATGGCAGCCAATAACCATGGAGCATCTAAACGACTTCGAATTGGCTGATGACGTTCACTCCTCGCGCAACGGCGCTCTGATATGCAGAGTAAGCTCAACGACCTTGCCGAGCGCTCCTCTTCGGCAAGTTTAGTCATCAACGTCAACAAAACCAAATCGTTGGATGTAAACACGGTTACTCCCAGTTTCACAGTAGCCGGGCAATCAGTGGAGAATGTTGAAAGCTTCCAATATCTTGAGCACAAATGGCGTCGGACGCGGTACCAAGATCGACATAGGCGCACGGATCAAGAAAGCAAGGGCTGCCTTTGCGAGTTTAAGAAATATCTGGAAAACAGGCAGATAAGTGAACGCACCTACGAATTTTCAACTCTAACGAAATCTGTGCTGTTATACGCTAGCGAAACATGGTGTATCAGTGGAGAACCTCAACGGCTGCAGGTGTTCATTAACAGATGCCTGCGGTATATAATTCGCCTGGTGGCCTCACAACTGATCTCAAACAATGAGCTCCATCGTCGTTGTCACCAGAGGCCGATAGCAACAGAAATTCGGATCGAAGGTGGGCTGGGTCGGCCACACTCTACGTAGGCGGAAACGAAATCTGTAAACAAGCATGACTGGAACCCAGCGGACATCGCAGCAGAGGCAGACCCAGAGGCTCATGGCGAAGCCTCAATAAAGAAATAAAAGAAGTCGGCCGAAATCTCCTAGCACAGGTTAAAGCGATAGCCGGCAACGCTCAGGATGGAGATCTTTCAAGTCGGCCCTTTGCACCACCGAAGGTGTACAGGATCCGTAAGTAAGTAAGTAAGTTGGAACAGGCATTTCTCTACGAATTTCCCAGTGGCGTCTGGTCGGCCTGTTCAACCTGTTCATTGCACAGGTAGGATGAATGATAATGAAGATTATATTTTGATCTTGTGTTCAAAACATAGTTGCACTGGTTGGCAGAAAACTGAGCTGTTGCAACAGCTACGTTCAATTTTGTTTGTGAATCACAAATAGGTAGCTTTCCTTTTTGTATTCAGGCTTTTGGATGTTTGTATCATTCCAATGCACAAAAAAAGACACTCCTGCATCATACACGTGCTTTTCGTCTCTGCCCGCCTACATGTAGAACACGAAGCGATGCAACAAACCTTAATGAAACAGTCACAGTTCGTTCAAGTTTACGACTGAACGAAGATGATTAGAATTTTGAGGAAAATTTTCTCTCTGTTCGTCTTTTGGGAAAGAAGCAACACACTGCAAGCATAATTCGACGCCTTCTCACATTTCGTTGCAACTCGTTCAACTTCAAATTTGAACGAGCAAAAGACTTCTGTCGCTTCAACTAATAGGAATGCGCGGAATACAAAACTACACATGATACGGATGTCAAGTAACAACAGTACATATTTGACTAAGTTCGTGGGCACTTGGTTCAGCATAGTTATTTGAACGTAGTTCATTGTCTATTACATGGCCGAGTTGTCACTAGCACCGCTCCTCTATTTCAATATTGTTTGTTCAAGTTCATACATTTTGAGGATGTTTCTGCATGTGGATGTCTCATATGTGGCTCAAATATAGCTGTAATGTTCAGCATAACCTCACTTTTTCAATGAAAACGTGCACGTGCTGAAGGGTTAATAAGAATGTTATTTCGACACTGTTGTTTCATAAGGGCCAATGTCGCAAACGTAAACAATGCCTTTTCCTGCAAATTCCTCAACAAGGATCGCTCTCAACTAACAACCACTTGAAACTGATGGCGCTCCGCGCCTTCTATCGAACGGAAGTAGAAAATACCGCCAGAAGCCTCTAATCTTCCTGAAATTAGCAAAAGAAGTCAATGTTTACGTTTGCGACTTTCGCCATTTTGGAACAACAATGTCGATTTGATTATTGAACATTTTTGAACAGGTTCCCAATTATTCCACGCGACGCCCCTGGAATTTCCGCAAATTGCGGACAATCGAACATCACATGCTCCGGTGTCTCTTCAACATTCTCACATTCTGGACATAACGGAGAATTGGTGTGTCCGAACCGATGTAAATACTTCCTAAAGCATCAGTGGCCCGACAGGAACCGCTTCAGGTCGAAGTTTACTTCGCCATGCTTTCTGTTCATCCACGTCGACAGATTTGGAATGAGCTGGTGGTCCACCTTCCTTTCTCCACTTCTGCTGCCACATCGCCATCGAACGAATTTTCACCACCTTTCTCATGTTTCCGGTGTCTCTCCACTGGTAGCACTCGATGTCTTTCGCCAGAGTGATGCAAATGGGTACCATCCCGGCGATAACGCATATATAAGCATCGTTCTATAAGCACTTGCAATTCATATGGCCATCAGCCGGAACACACTTTTCAGCTTTTCCCGGTTCCGCTTGGTTTGCATTGCACTGCCACAGGCAGGAACCCCATACCGCAGTATCGATGACAAGACACTAACTAGCAGACGCATCGTGCTAATTCGTGGACCGCCAACGTGGCTGGAAATTTAGCCGATCGTCGATCATCACTCCAGGTGCGTCAGTGATCGCTTCGAAACAATCGCATGTCCTCCGACGACGATTTCCATCCGCTTCCATCCATTTCCATATCGCCTTGCAGTTGCTGTCTAGTAGCACCTCCGTTTTGTGGTGAGCTATCTGTAGCCAAATATTATATATTAACAATATAGTCCACTCTTGCTCAAAACAGGCGAACAGACTCCAGCGCTCGACGGATGGCGGTCGAACTATTTCATCAAAGCAACGCGTGGCGGCGCATCGTTGCCTTCAATTCGACGCTTTGAGGCGCACCGTTGCGAAGTTCATCGTTGCTTCCGAAACAATCAAAACAAAATTGAATGCTAAACGTCGTTATCTTTTGACGTAGGACTTACGTCTCTCTTCACTATACCGGGTGTCATTTCAATATTTCTAAATCGACCGTTACCTGTGTTGAAAGATTTTGAATGATAATAGCGTTTGTCCCAGTGAACGGATCTCTCGAAAACCCTTTAATCGACAGATCTTGTATGCCTTTCATATTCATATTTGATATGACCCGAAAAACTTGTTTCAATAGGCCTAAAACTGTTTTCGAAGCAAAACATTGACTGCACTGAAATCTATAAATATGTGCCGCTTGTTCCTCGCGTCATTTGTTCGCATTCTGGTGAGTGCAGACGCTGGATAAGCTCAACTGCCACCAAAATAAGCCATAAAAAGAGGTGACGATATTTTCCTTCTCATTCTGTTCAGAACTTAACGGAGATATTTTCTTTCATTCTAATCGGAACAAGCAAGCCACAGCAGCATCGATTCGACAGCACTCGCAACTTTTCGCAAAACAGCATCGTCCGCATCCGCTTTCGGTCCAGCGCAGGGCACCATCAGCCAAAAGCATGCCAATACAGCCGCAGAAAATGTTCCAGAAGCAGCCCATTCTACAGACCCGACACCGCAGCAATGTCGAGGAGATACCAGCAGCAGAGTCGAGCCGAAACTAGTCGGCATCAATGAAGAGCTGAGGCCGACCGGCATCAGTGTTGAGCCGAGACCGGCCGGCATTGGTATCGAGCCGAAACAAGTTGAAGAAAATCAAGAGAAAGAACTGCAATGTTCTTGAAGAAATCGTGTTGTGTGTGTTTTGGTTTCGAAAGAAACCCCCTCGGTCAACCAGTTCCCGAAAGGTTAATTTTCGGCCCTTATCAGGGCCAAGAGAGTTAATAATAATGCTGTCAATGAGACTGAAGTAGCTCGAAGTTGTTCCTGTCACGCTCATGCCGCTTGTTGACAAAAAGAACAGCAGGACGGAACAACTTCGAGCTACTTCAACTACTATGAACACAATAATTTGAAGGTGGCATTCGTCACTGGTTCGTCGCATGCTGCATTAAGGCAATTCGCATCTCGCTGTTCCATTAAAGAAACAGCACACGTCAAGCGGATACGCTGCATGAAGGAGCTTTGGTTTGCGCTCCACCCAGGAGCATCCAGCATCAGCCTACAGTCCGCTGCAACATGAAGCAACGATGGAGATAGAAAATGTATTTCTTTGAAGAAAACGGTTCTTCTGAAAGCCACTGATATAATAATATCAAAGTTTTAAATACCCTCCGCGTTAGAAAATGTCTTGGGTGTCAAATCCAATATTCTAGAGATAAAATTTATACGCGAATAGCAGATTTTCAAGATTTTTTAACCGTGACATAACAAGAACTGTGACCGCGAAGTGGACGAAAACTAGATTTGACCATGCCTTTAAAGACACTTAATATGTCCAAATTTCTAATAATCTAATTTAGATAAATAAATCGGTGATAACAGCCCAAACATTATTATATAACAGTTTTGTGAACAATTTTAAAAGACATCTCAAAATGAAAAGCTATCAATCGATTTATATAGAAAAACATTGTTTGATACTGTTCGCGCACAAAGCGAACGTGACGGAATGTTCTCCAAGCTACCAATCCTAAATTTTCCGCACTTCCCACCTGAACAGCAATTCTTAGCTCGATTGCCCTGGCCTGTACCGTGCGAAAAATCCCGTTAGGAAATAGACGCCAGCGAGAGCAACAAAAGAAAGAAGAAGTCCATCGAACGCGTCGATGATGATAACGCTTTGGCGACAAAGGAACGGGATACAAGACGCTCACTGATTGGCCGACCAATCGGGAAGCAGAGACGATTAAAATTAAGAATAAAAGAAAAGTGCATTCGCTTACAGAGCATTCAGTCCTTCTTATTAGTTGGATCAAGCCGAAACAAACAGCCTTTTTCAAGGCTATAAGAGTTAAATAATTTCCTTATTCAGTCGATATCGCATGGACTCGGAGGCCCCCCGGATAAAAATTTACAGTACCTTGTATGGTTTAATCCATTGGAATATTATAGATTGAATGGTAAACAATACAATCAACTGTTTGTTTAATGTAGATTATTTACGGTTGAAAAACATCTATTGTATTTACCTCAAAAGAACAATAAATCCAAATGTCACAATACATTTTATAATATCATTATGGTTCGCTTATTTAATTAAACTTTTGACCAAATTTTAAATTAGTCCATTTGTTCACCAAAAATCAATTTTAAAGATTAGAATCTGAAAAATTAAATTAATTTTAAAGTATTTATTATAATGAAGAAACAATAAAACCATAAAATAACAATAGTTTCCAATGTTGAGTAAAAAATATTTATTTTGGTTTTTATATATAAATTATATTGCAGATTAAAATACCGTATTTCTACAACAATTAAAATTAATAAAAAAAGTTTTTAATTTTTTTTACTTGGTGGAAAACAAATTCCATTTAAGCGTGTAATGTTTTGTTTGCGGTTAGGAAAAAAAAAATCAACAGTCAAAGTGCAGGACTCTTCGTTGCTACCTGCTCTTTAAATTCTGCTAGTGGTTGACTAATGGATCATTGGCTGCTGTGCCTTGTAATGGTGGTAAGTACTTGTAAATGTTGTTAGCACCTAGATTTCAATTAAATGACCCAGGGGAAATCTATAAAACGCTTTCCGGGGAGGGGGGGGTTCTTGATTGTTATCGCCAAAGCAAATCTGACGTTTTAGTTAATATTTTGTTTGACTTGTTTCTTTCAGAACTATGAAGCTCACTGAAACAGCCGTCATACCCACCGCTGATAAAGGTAACTTTTCTTTATATTTTCTATGTGCTCTCGAAGAACATTGACATTCTTTTATAATGTTCATCATCCACAGAGCGCATCTCCACGGAAGTTCTAAAGCATGTTAATGGAAAGGCTGCCGAAAGACAGCGGCCACAATCAGCGCCGCCATATACGAACATCACCACTCTTCACCAGCAGCAACACTTATGCTACGTTTTGACAAGGCAAGTGAATTGAACAACTCAGTTGAATTCAATTGACTTGCCAAAAGTTGAACATGTTCAACTTTCTTTTCGTTCAAGTGAATTGAATTAAGGTACTAAATTAATGATTTCGTGTGTGTTACTTCTACGTGAAGTTAAACGATTTACAATGATATGGAAATGCTAATATCATCTTCCAAACTTGGACGTACATGTTCATGATAGCATTAGAGGCGAAAGTATAGAATTGATAGTTCCGTTAGGATACGGCAGGCATGAAGAATGTTTTATAGAAATCGATTTGAAAGCGAGCGGAGGCAATATTTATGATGGCACATATCGCACGACTTTCCTCTGAAGCTCCCGTATGAAGGGAGGGAAGAATATCAGTGTGGAAGCTGATATATCTTCACTGGCAAAGGAAGGTGGTTTGACTTGCTCATATGCCATCGCGTGCGGAAGGATTTGCTATCGACGAGTACTGTTCCAAATTTCTAATATGACATCAGCATTTAGTCGAATAGGATTTTATTGCACTGTTTTCTCATTGCGTCCGTCTCGTCGCAACCAACTTCTGCCTCGGAGAGAACAAAAGAGAAAGGCCTGCTGCTGTACCGTCGACCAACAGCTGAGTTGATGGATGGCCCCACCAGGGGTAGTACACTAAATTAATGATTTCGTTGTTACTTACGTGAAGTTAAACGATTTACATGATATGGAAATGTATATCATTTCCAACTTGAGTACATGTTCATGATGCATTAGAGCGTATAGAATTGTAGTTCTTGGATACGGCAGGCATGAAGAATGTTTTGCTGATGCTGATGTCATATTAGAAATTTGGAACAGTACTGTCGATAGCAAATCCTTCCGCACGCGATGGCATATGAGCAAGTCACACCTTCCTTTGCAGTGAAGATATATCAGCTTCCACACTGATATTCTTCCTCCTTCATACGGAGCTTGGAGAAGGAAAGTCGTGGATATGCCATCAAATATTGCCCTCCGCTCGCTTTCAAATCGATTTCTATAACATTCTTCATGCCTCCGTATCCTAACGGAACTATCAATTCATACTTTCGCCTCTAATGCTATCATGAACATGACGTCCAAGTTTGAAGATGATATTAGCATTTGCATATCATTGAATTAAGGTGTTTACAGTTCAGTTAGCGTTCGATTAAAGCGACTTGCTCAATTTCGCCTTGTCTAAACGTAGCATTATGGTATGCGTTTAGACAAGGCAAATGATAATATCATGAATCGAAGCGAATTGAACTCTTCAAATCATTGAACGAAAGTTGAACATGTTCACTTTGGCAATCAATTGAATTTAACTGAGTTATGTCTGTTTTTGACAGGGCAGAGTATTGAACAACTCAGTTGAATTCAATTGATCTTAGTTGAACATGTTACATTTCTTTCAAGTGAATTGAATTAATTATTTACGTTCAGTTCGCGTTCATTCAACGACACTCCAATTTAATTTGTCAAACGTAGCATTACGGCATGAGTGAGAAGCTATGAAGAGCGTCAACAATAGTAAAATATCTAAATCTAAAATTCAAATTAAATTTCAAATCAAAGTAATAAATAAACCTAAAACAATTAATTGTATTGAATTTCTATTGTTATATTAGTGGAGATATTCCAAAACGTATTGTATTTTGTAAAACAATAAAAACGTTAAGAAAACATTTGAAACACATTGTTTTCTATGGTTTTGTCCTTCGAATTCATCCCATTAAAGAACCGTTAAATCAATTGTTTTCTCTGAATTTTTTGGAAAATTTTCGATTTTTTATTGTAAAGATACATATCTTTTTGCCTTTCTCGTACAACTAGTTGACGAAAGGCTATCATTTCACTCAAATTCGTACTTTTGATAGAAGTCCTGAGACCCTTAGTGTTATATACATTCGACTCAGCTCGACGAGCTGAACAAATGTCTTCTGTCCGTGTGTGCGTTGGTTGTTGTGTGTGTGTGTGTGTGCACAAAATGCCATAAAAACATTAGAAATTTTCACATAGAAGCTCTTAACGATTTTCTCTTGCAACAAGTTGCATCCGGAGAGACAAAACGCTGTTGATCACTATTGAATTTCATAATAATTGGAATTGTAAAAATAGATAATATTAAATAGTGATGAGACATCACATAGAACCTTGCATTTAATATTTTTATCCGTTTCTGCTCCGTGTTTATCCGTGGCTTGCTCCCATTACGAGTTTCATCGTACTATAAAATGCTCTTTGCGCGCATTTAGCGTAAGCATGATCTTCGTTCAGTTTCTAGTACTATATGTCCGAAAGTCAAAATTCGAACATAGGAAATTCGAGAAACTTTTGGATGCGCCATCTGTCGTCTACTAGTGTAAATTTTCTATCATAACATTAGACGGTGTAACTGTTTTTCTTGTACATCATCGAGGTGTAAGCGTAAAGGCTACATTTGTTACCTTTTTGCGCGAGAAAGGCACCATCACCGCTAGGTGGATTAATCTGGGTTTTTTATTGTAAAAGTCACATTTACTATTAATTTTATCGTGGAAAACCATTATTTCTGATGTGATTTAATTGTTGAAATTCCATTACATTCAATGGTAACTACTATGTTTTGATTGGTGATGTAACAGTAAAATTTATGATATTTTAATCATATTTTTTTATCCGGGCCTTCAGTCGAAGCTGCGAATGAGCTGCTGCTGGGTCTGACGAGAAGGCATAAAATCAGCCCCTGGAAACGGCTGTCATCTGCATACAATGTGATTGAAGCCGAAAACTTGGTGCTAGCTGTCAAGCGATGGCTTTAAGCACGGGCCACAGTGACGCATGCGACAATATCGCTCGAGGGCAGATTTAATTCGAATAAAAAACAAAATAAACAGTTTTTTTATTATTGTAGGCTCGTTTCAGCTGTTGTTAAAGAAAAGCGCACCATCTAAAGTATGTTTCAAAACTTTTGCTATTATCTCATAATTTATTCGTTCATTTCAGATACACATGTTTCGCTATAGCGCAAAAGTTTTCAGCACTGTCTTTGTCACAATAACAAATATCAAATTAATTAATAACAAATTTGTCAAGTCTGCCTGATACCCATATCGATATCCAAACAGTTTGATAGATATCTAAAATAATTTGACAAATATTTGGCATTGAGATAAAGAGTGGGCCTTTGATTCCTAATGCATCTTTCTGTTTGAAACCCAATTTTTGCAAGTAGAAAATAAGACTGCAAACCAATTAACTGGTTGATCAGCAGTGATTCTCCTTCTAATTTTGAACACTGTTCTCGTTGGAATCTGAAGCAAAATAATGTTATAATTTTGTTTAAATAAATGAAAATTATCTTGCTGCTCAGAAACGCCGGGTAAAGTGCATTGATTCGAATTCCGTAGTTAAAATAACGAGTTCATCGTAAACATAAAAGAAATGTTTGAATCTCTGATTCAATCTGCAGAAAATAGAACAAAGCTGTGCAACGTTTTGAGCTTTGAATATGAACTTAAACAAATCTAGGGCAGCTGCTGGAGATGCATGTCTTAGATTCATATTAAAATTAAATGTACCAATTTAAATCACTACTGAACTGATTTAATTCTTAGGTACTTAAGATTCTTAAGATTAACGGCATAATCGGCACATTTGCGACATGGGCAGTATAGATAGGTTTCTTTTCATCCAAAAGAACTTTTTCCGGTGCATGATAGTTACTATTTTTAATTTCCAGATGTTTTCGCTAAGTCCATTATGCTTTCTAAGTCCATTATGCTATCTAACAACAAACTATTATTCTAACAACACACAAATGGTCCAGAGTAAAGCAAAATTTTATCCACAAGGCGACATCCACTTCCAGTTGGATCAGATCACATGTAAAGTAAAAGGTTCTTGGTTTTCATAACACTTCGATGACACGTACAATGACTAAGTAGATTAATTTATCTTAGTTTCGACGCCCATATTATAGTGAGCTCAAGTTTGTAACCAGAGTTTATAGTCAAGATCAGTCAGTTGATTTCGTCAACTGGAAAGGAGTGTGTTCTCATATCATAGTGGCAGTTCAATAATTATCGAATAACCCTGCTTGCAGAGCAAGACTACTATTAGATTTATTGTTTAATGGTTTTGAAGGTGCTCCAGCCTTTCTCAAGACTGGATTTTAAATCTTGGAACTGGCACTTTCAATTTTAATTCGGTAAATGAGACGGACCTTAATGTGTGTTTCATTCGATTCTGATAAACTTATTTTACAGAGAAACAGACTGGATGCTCGATCAAAATTTCGTGGAAATCGTGTGTAAAGATTTAAATCGCGCCTCAGCACCGCGAACACAAGCTGCCCGCATGAACTCAATCTCACTAAGCGAGGTGTTGAATACACAAATAAGATTGAAGATGAACGTCTGTTCTCTGTACTTATCTCTCGGAGGACCTTAGCCGGTCCGGGGTCTCCAGTAGCCACGAGCAAAGGCGTGATTGCAATCCGGAATGTGCAAGTTCGATTCTCGTCCGGTCTAGGATGTTTCTGGTTAACCTTCGACACCCTGGGCTAGTGTCCATTATACTTGCCACACAAGATACATTGGCATTGGCGGGGCAGAAAAGATTTCAATTAATTACTGAGGAAAGTTAGCAGGCCTAGACAGTTGGAATAAAGCCATTGAAGAAGAAGAAGACCTTAGCCGGCCTGTAAATATACTGTATATTAAATCTCCGGTTCAGGCATCCCTAAATTGTCAAAATCGATGATAACTAACGAGTTACAATATATTAATTTAATTTCTCAGAATTAATTTCTTTTTTTGCTTGTCCCAGTTAATTTGGTCATGCACAGCATTTTACGAGCGCCACGACCGCCTCAATTGAACTCAGTTTAGGTAGAGTAGAACAGTTTGATTTGACTTGTGGTTTGACACAAAACGACAGTTTCACATCATGGACTAAACCATGATGACGTCATGCCCGATTTTCAGTAACAAGAAAGCATCCGCTGCGGTAATGTTTACAAAAGGAACCTCAACATAGAACATCCGATGAACTAAAATGCTCGAGTTCACTGAAATATTCATCAGCCACCGGATGTCACTTTTCCAACGAGAAGAAGAAAATCGTGAAAAAGAAGACGCTCGTGGTTAGGCGATTACATGTTGCAAGAGGAAGAAGAAGCCAAAGGAAGATATTTGAAAAAAAAAATCAGTAAAAAAAAACTTTTCTTAAAAATTCTAGAAGTAATACGAAAATTATTTGAAGCTCTTTTAGTGGAATGTCTAAGTAATTTGATTAAAACGGAAAGTAGCGTAGCGGGTTGACTTTTCTTATAATGTGTATCAAGTATGATATCACAAAATTAAATTTGAAATCGAAAATTGCGTTCATTATGCAGTGAAGGAAAGTACAGCCCGTACTGCCAACCGTTTCTAATTAAATTGCTCCTAAAATTTTGTGAGCAATACGTAACTTCCG